>NC_047133.1:26906949-27058312 GCF_009829125.3 Periophthalmus magnuspinnatus
TCATCATTTTGAGTCTACAGGTAAAGCATAAGTTTTAGAAAAGAGCTACTGAACTCAAATATATATCAGCCAAGAGTTGCAATTCAGTAAAAGTAAAATAGATTGATGCTTTCTCAACTTGCATGACCAATTTACCAGTATGTGACAATTGCATTAACTATACCTTGATAATATACTCCTGTGTGTCTGCCACAACAGAGGAGAACTCCACCAGGACCGCATGAGGGTCTTCTGAGATAAGAGCTGCTGTGGCCTGCTGCTCACTGGAATCCTCTTTTTGGCAGCCCCCTGGTGGACGTTATAAGAGGTGGTTAACTTAGCAGAACACAAAAAGAGAATGCAGTTTGGATTTCTCTATACCTTTAGCACGCATGTGGCGATTGAGGGTCCCATGTTCAGCAAAGCCACGACCGCATTTGGGACACTTGTATGGCTTTTCTCCAGTGTGATGTCGTATGTGTCGTACCAAAGAACCCTTTTCTCTGAAACTTCTCGTGCAGTACTGACAAACAAATGGTTTCTCATCCCCATGGGTCCGCTGGTGCACTTGCAAGGCATTCTGAACAAATCACAGGCATATATTTATCATTTTATTAAACATCTGAAACAAACTGGGGACTAAAGTTGAACCCTTTAGGGAAGGATAATTATTTATTAAACATTTATTACCTTGGTCTTATAACCTCTGTCACATTTGTTGCAGTGGTAAGGTCTTTCATCTGAATGAGCCCTCATGTGCTCTCGAACATGTCCAATGGTTTTGTAGAGCTTCCCACACTCCCCACACTTGTACCGTCTTTCACTAACATGGACCTCCATGTGTTTTTTTCAGTAAATAACCAGACAAAAAATCTTTCTGGCAGATGGTGCACTTGAAAGGCTTATACCCTGTCAGGAAAAGGTAAGTTGAGGCGAGTTTTTTTTTTTTTAAACCAATAATTTGAGTTATCTGCTTACCCAAATGACCCTTAACATGAAAGCGGAGGTAGTTAATTCCCTTAAAAGTACGGTCACAATGAGGACATTTATGTAGTTTAGATTTGTTAACTTCTCCATCCCCCTCTCCATCTTCTGTCTCCTATGACACATATAAATACAAATTGGATATGGAGATGATATAATGCGCTTATTAAGTTCACAACAGATTAAAAAACAGCCCATTAAAATCAAGCCAGATGTTCTGTGATATAAGTTTTTATAGCATACAAAGGCAAAAACATAATTTAAATAAATACATTTTCTTACTTCAACATCCACATCCATTAGTTCATCTTTGACATGGATCTCTGTAATATTCTCTGCAGTTTCAGGGCAGACAGAGATGACTTTAGTTATTCCCTCCGGCTCCTCTGAAGTCTCTTCTACCACTGTTTCTTCAGTTTCCAGAGCAATGCCAGAGTTTATGATTGCCTGACAGATGAGGCTGTCACCTGCCGCTGCTGCTGCCGCTAATGCTTCCGCTTGCGCCTGCTCAACCATAACCTAAAGACAGAAATAAAAGGAATTATACAAGGCAACAATTGCTAAAATCAATATGCTATTTTTTTTAACTAACCTGTTGTTCTTGAGTCGCTTCATCAACGGCCATAGTGATGTGAACCTGATGAAGGACTTCCTGGGATCCCATTTCAACCACATTGACCACAGCTGTCTGCGTCCCTACATCCTCATTCTCATTCTCCTCACTTGGCTGCTGTTGCACTACAATCATTTCTTGAGGTTCAGCTGTTGAGTCGCAGTCAGTATCCACTCCTGGGTCATTAATAGCAATGGTTTTGTCAATGTATACTGACCAAAATTGTGCTAAGACACGACTTAATAAAATAATTTCTTAATCAAAAACCTACCTTTGCGTGCACCATCTTTGCTGACAAGTATTTCCTTATATTGAACAAAGCGAATCTTTTCTGTGCAAGGAGTAAGAGACTTTAGATGTCTTGTGAGAGCCCCGGATTCTCTAAAGGACTGACCACACAAGTTACACCGATAAGGTCGTTCATCTAAACAAAAACAAAAAATGTTGATTAAAAAAAAACCAAAAAAAACAACAACACTAAATAGGTTATTCTTTTACCTGTATGGCGCCGATTATGTCGAATTAGGGAACCTTTAGTTCTAAAAGAGGTGTTGCATAATTCACATTTAAAGTTTTTCTCATCTGTGTGTGTTTTCAAGTGGGTTCTCAAGATGTTGAGCTGTCAATTAAAAAGAAGTTCAGGATGAGTGGAAGCACATGTTTTCAATTAAGTACAGTAGTGTATAACTCACAGTTTTGAATGTCTTCTCACACACACCACATAAATAGCGCCCGTCAGTGTTGACAGTGTAATCATTTTTGTCAGTCTCAGCACCACTGTCAGATGGGGATCTATCTGTCCGATGTGACTGGTTGGTGGCTTTATGTGAAGGTCTTTTCCTTCTTTGACCTCGACCCAAGCTGTTATCATCTGTTTGGGTGGGAGGGAGGGGGGAAAGTAAAATTGCATCTGTCCTTATGACACCATCATTAATGTTTGACATACTTTCAAGTGTTTTCACGTTTGGAAAACTTCCATTAGATTCAGCGACCTGTAAGAAGTTCATGTTAAAGTTATATATGCAATTATATAATAGTTCTATATTTATACAATAAAATATTTGTGTCATTACTTGGTTGCCGGTTTCCCGTTTGCAATTCTTGTGTAACTTGTGCTGAATGAAAGCATCCAGAGTGGAAAACTCGGCTTGACAGCGGCCACATTTGTGTACGTCTTCATCTGCATAAACAACATATCACGGTGGTAAGGACAAAAAACCGAATCATTATATTATGGATGATATGAAGCATGCCTATTTAGCTACTTGTTTTAAAATTGAGGGATTAGCTTTGTTTTGCTAATGGCAGCTAGCTTAGCTCATGCATTTGTGGTGTAGAGGGCTGTTAACGCAGGCCAAAGGTAAATAAATACATTGTAGCTGGCATTTTACATGAAACAACTGACCCTCATCTCCGAGACTGGTGTGAATGGTGATCGTCTCATTGCCGTTTTTCGTTTCCTCCGTCTCTGTTTCTGCCGTATTATCATTTTTTACACTCATGTCGTTCGGATCTCTGTCGCAACGCTGCAACGGAGAAGGAACATGGCGGATTTACGACTACGTAGTCATAACAACCTGTGCTTCAGCAGTGGGCTTTATGCACGTGTTTTTATTGAACAAACTTAGTATAATGTATAATGAGAGTTTCCTAATAATCAAATATATATGAATCTCCGGGCCTACTGTTGTTTATGGTTTTATTATGTATTTATTTATTTAATTTATTTATTTTTATTTTGTATGAATTAAAAATCCATACAATATCACAAACAATATATGTAATACATCTTAAAGAAACGTAACTGATACTGTTGGTACAAGGTTTTGTGTGAATAGTTGTAGTTGTAATGTGCCATAATAAACAGCAGTCGGCGCTACTGTCCAGGCATGTCCCAGACCACTGCGATCGGTCACAAAATCTCCAAAGAAGAGCATAAGCAGAGCAATGGCGTCGCACTTCAGCGGTGTTCTACAGCTGACAGACCTGGATGATTTCATCACACCATCTCAGGTGCCCAGTGTGTATTTACTGTATAGATAATGTAATGTATGCGCACTGTTGCACACGTCTAATCCGCTTACTGTAGTATTATATTTTAACAAGAGAGCGTTTCTCCTAAGATGTGACGTGCTAGTGGTGCTGTTTGTTTTTTAATTGTCATTGTGACTAAGCTAGAAAACTGCTATGTGAGCTAAACTAAATTTTTCACTAAAATGATACAAGCAGGCAACTTTAATAAACCTTCATGGCTACTTACTACTTTCTCAACCTGTAACAACCAAACAAACATTTACTAGAGAAATAAAATCGCTTTTGTAATGAGGCAACCACGTATGCTATTCTTATGATGAGAAGTGTTGAATTGTATTGAATATTTAGTGGATGAACACCATAATGTTTTTGTTTTGTTATGGCATTGTTTTATGTTGTACAGGAATGTGTCAAGCCTGTGAAAGTCGAAAAGAAACAAGGAAAATCTGTGGCCAAAATTCAGATAGAAGATGATGGCAGTTATATCCAGGTCAATCAGGTATGTGAGTAGATGTCTAGATGGAGATATTGTATAATTTAATAACTATTTGTATTGTTACTAATTTTTGATTCTATGTTCTCCGGTCATGTGTTTATTTTTGGTGTAGGATGGTGGGAAACAAAAGTTAGAGAGAGCCAAGATCACTCTCAATGATTGTCTGGCCTGCAGTGGTTGTATCACTTCAGCTGAGAGTGTCCTTATTACACAGCAAAGCCATGAGGAGCTTTTTAAGGTGCTTCGCAACAACAAAGTATGTATGCTGAATTTCATGTGTGTGCAGTCAGTATGGAGTAATGTTTTTGTGTAAGTCAGTGCAACTATGTGTAAATCTGTTAATTAAACAGATAAATGAAAAAGAGCAGAAAGTGGTTGTGGTGTCTGTGTCACCACAGTCGAGAGCATCACTTGCTGCACACTATGGCCTCAGCAGTAGTGAGACGGGCAGAAGACTTACCACATTCCTGAAAAACCTAGGTAATAATGTCTACTTTCATTTTATTTCACAAAAACTTTTAGTCATGAGACTAATTTAAATAAGGGATGTGCCCCAGGAGTACACCATGTGTTTGACACTAGCTTTAGTCGCACGTTCAGTCTCCTGGAGAGCGAGAAAGAATTTCTGGAGCGCTTCCAGAGAAAGGAACAGGATTGCAAAGCTCTGCCAATGCTGACGTCTGCCTGTCCAGGTACAGCATGATTTAGATTAATTTGCAAAACATTTTCTTTTATTATTGTTTTTCAAATTTATGTGTCCTTTGCTTTGTCCAGGATGGATTTGTTATGCTGAAAAGACACATGGAGAATTTATTCTTCCATATATTAGCTCTACTCGGTCGCCTCAGCAGATGATGGGATCGCTAGTTAAATGTTATTTTGCTGAGCAACAGGTGCTTCCTATGACATTTTAAAAGATATAATACATATGCTTACACAGTTTAATAATTCAGTTTGTTTCTACCAGGGGCTCAGTCCTCAGCAGATATACCATGTGACAGTCATGCCATGCTTTGATAAGAAACTTGAGGCCTCAAGGCCAGATTTCTACCTAACAAATGATGAGACTCGAGAAGTTGATTGTGTCATTACTTCAGGCAACTAGTCTCCCTTTGAATTTTCATGCAAAATTGGTCAAATATACATTGTAAAATGTTGTATTGTTTCCTATAGGTGAGGTTCTGAAAATGCTGGAAGAGGAAAATGTAAGTTTAAATGATGTGACACCTATGCCACTTGACATTCTGTAAGTTTTGGGTCCTTTTAAATGGCATTTATTTAATTAAAACGTTATTGAAATATGTTTCAATGTATGTTTACACAGGTTCAGTAATGTGAGTGAGAATGAGTACTTGAGCCATGCAGGTGGTAGCTCTGGGGGTTACCTCCATCATGTTTTTATCAATGCTGCCAAACAGTTGTTTGGAGAAGAGATTAAGGAGCTCTCATACAAGACTCTCAGGTAGGTTTGAGTGAAAGAGACTTGTAATAGAATTATAATCATCTATAACTAACAAAAGAAATTCCCTGCACAGAAATAAAGACTTCCAGGAGATAACTTTGGAAAGAAATGGCGTTGTCCTGTTGTCATTTGCTGCAGCGTATGGTTTTCGTAATATTCAGAATCTTGTACAAAAACTCAAAAGAGGAAAATCACCCTATCACTTTGTTGAAGTTATGGCCTGTCCCTCAGGTGAGAATTGTATACTGTACAGCCTGAAATGCTAATTACACATAATGCAATTGTTTTTTGAAGTTTTATTAATAAACATATTTTTAGGATGCATCAATGGTGGTGGGCAAGTCAAACCTTCATCAGGTCAAAACCCAAAGGAGCTTCTCCAGAAAGTTGATGAGCTCTACAAAGCAGACCTTCCAGTGCTTCCAGAGGATGACACTCATGTGTCTGAGCTGTATGAAACATGGCTGCAGAGTGTAGGCAGTGAAAGAGCCAGGGAGCTGCTGCACACGCAGTACCACACAGTGGAGAAGATGACCAATGGACTCACTATGAAGTGGTGAACTAACTTGACCTTAAACTTACACCTATAATATAGAAAGGAATTACGGAAACCTATGTAACCAACAATATGCATTTGTTTCTCGGAGGGGACCAGGTAAGATCTTGAATAAGGTCAAACAAGTGGCAGATCCTGTGTAAATTTGTCTCTTGTGTTGCCATATTTATGATAAAAAAAACCTAGACAAAATAATATATTTTTGAATAAAGGTATTTTGAAGTGCAAGGTAATACGGAACTTTATTAACAGTTCAGTACATAAAAGAACTACCAACTACAATAGACAACAAATAAGTTTGGTGAAATGAGTATGTACTAAAAACATGGTTTACACTAAATAACAAATCAAAATGTGTAGAAATCTTATAAGGATCATCTTGATAATTTTACAGAGACCTGGGGAACTGATCTATAAATAAATATTGATTAGGATCTTATAAATGTGACTTACGAGTTAACAGTAGTTGCACACAACCCTTTGAGGGGTTAGAAAAACAACAGCACAGCACATGTTCACAGGCTTGTGTCTTGCTAAATCCGATATTATGCTATATGCTATTAAGAGTCATTAAACTATTTGTCAAGGCCTGAGAAGTCCCCACTCCAAAGCCAACATTGCATGAGGAGGCAACCTTTCTTTTGGCTTTTTAAAATTGTCTTTCTCCTTGCGCAGAACCCTCAAAACCTCTATGGGATCTGTCTTTTTGGTGAATTTTTGCACTCCCTCCTCTCTGTTCAAAAAGATTTAAAGCATACATTTTACTCATGTATTTAGTTCATTTAACTCATTTAAGAGTTTTATGTTGATAAGGCAGAGACACTACTTACGAAAGACGGAGAAAAGGGTTGTAATCAAATTCATCCATTAGAGTAGATGGCACAGTGGGTTTGTCGTCATCATCTCTTGCCTGTTAGAATAAAAATACCATTAACATGACAAAAAAAGAGGTTTAATATAAGCTAATTTGATGCAGACATACTCTGGCCCAGCTCAACATTTCTTTGACTTTCTCATTTTCGGGCTCCACTAGCATGGCAAACTTTAAATTCTTTATGGTGTATTCATGTCCACAAAAGACTTTCTACAACAACACACAAAAGAAGCTCATTGTGCAAACGATCAATAGTCAGTGCCTTCACTGTTGTGTTTACTCATGAGTCAGTCTCTGGTTGAGGTCACGTTACCGTGTTCTGTGGAAGAGAGCCCAGTACTTGTGTGAGGTTATGATACATTTGCTCAGCTGTACCCTCACAGAAACGTCCACATCCACCAATAAATAGTGTATCTCCTAAATAAAAGGCATAAAAATCTTGATTAAAACTATCATTGCAACAGATTTAGCCTAAAAGCTGTTTGTTTAGTGTGCTACCTCAAAAGACAGACCTGTAAACACTGCTGGGGCATCAGTGCACTCATCCTCCCAGACAAAGTAGCACATGTGACCAGAGGTATGGCAGGGAGTGAATAGGCACCTGACATTGATAGAGTTGAACTGCAAAAGTTGATTAAATGAGAGTGATTTTACTCTTGTACTACTCAAACATGGTGAGTAGTATAGTTACCTTGAGTTCCTGAGCATTGGACACTTTATCCGTGAGACCATCAATGCGGTCGTCCCCTCCATATACCTTCAGATCTGGAATCTCTTTGACAAGAGCTTCATTTCCTCTGGCATGGTCCCTGGGTATTGCAAACAAGAAAATGTAAAACACTACTAAAGGTTTATTCTGGGATATAATACAATAAAATAAAATAAACTAACCAGTGATGATGTGTAGTGAGAATAGCTGTCAGAGACAAGCCCTCCCTCTTCACAATTTCTAGCAGCTAAGAAAGATGCAAATGAATGTTTAATTGATCAGGTTTCTATGTATAACATTTATATATCCTTTTGATTACTGTTTATACTTTGTTGTTGAATGGGTTCATGCAATTACCAGTGCCCACTAAAGTTATGATACATACATGTTTTTACATGTACTTATAGTGTGAATGTGGCCCTTACCCTGTGGGGGACAGCTGGATCCACTGCCAGAGCCAGTTTACTCTCCTCCTCTATGACCAGATACATGTAGTTGTCCTCCAGGATGGAAATCACCTTTACCTTCATGGCACCAATCTCACGCATGCGCACAATCGTCACGACCCTTGGGAAGATGTTCGTTTGCCAATATTGTTTATTACACTAAAGCAGCTCTGCAGTTTGCCGTAGCAACAGTAAGTCAGTTACAGAAATGAACCACCCAAAAGTTCGACAACAGGCACCAAAATAGCACGTTTTTCTGTAATCATAAAATGCATACGTTAAGAAACAATAACCTTATGCAGAAAGATGTGCGCCTGTTCTTATGCGCGCAGTGTTAATCCTGCATTTCGGCTCTCGCTCGGTTTGTGATTATGGTTGGGATGAAGGAAGTTAGAGTGACACCGTCAAACCCAGGCATTTTTAATCGATTCAGACACATCAAACCGCATTACTTTATTTTTTTTTTTGAGTGTCACGTTTACAGAAAACGTTACTACGGCATAAAGACTTGTATACAAAAATATATTTGGACTTAAATACGTTTTTTGATGATGACTCCCTCACTCTCTGTGGCTTGTGCGTGTTTATGTCCAACATACATTACTCCTGCACACATCCAGACTTTTAGAAAATAAAATATGTAACATAAAATCAAATTTTAACTTTTTACATGTACATGAAGATTGTTTAAAGTAAGCAGTCTTTACAAAGCAGAATCAGACAGGTCCACACATTATATTTTACATTTTATATATAATTTCTTAACAATATCTCACTATTGTTTTAAGATTGTAGTCTAAAGACTTGCATAAAATTCACTTTGTACACATATTTTTAAACTGTATAGATGAAATAGAAACTTATGAATGAATAACAAAGAAATGCAATACTAATAGAGCTTCTTGCAGAGCAGATGATGTTAACAGTGCAAAAAAAAACAAAACTGTGCAACTATCACTCTTTAGGGACACGGAAAGAGTCCTTTTCTTTACGAAGGCTTCTCATGGTTTCCACTGGACTTGTTTGCTTAACATGATCCTGCACAGTCTTCTCTCTTCAAGGGTTGAGGCAAAGAATGATATTTTTAATAAAAATGTATGTATATATGTATGTGTACACACACGCGCGCGCACACGCACACACACACACACACACACACGCGCGCGCACACACACACGCACACAAACAAATAAACAAACATTTTCTTTTAGCATTTTGTACATACTTGACTCTCATGAAAGGATTAAAAGTAAATTCATCAGCCAAAGTGGAAGGGACAGTGGGTTCACCTTTGTCACATTTCTCCTACAGAAAACAATATACGTTTGTATAATTAAGTTAATTTACAGAACGAGCTTGACTGGTTGCATGCATCACACTTACCTTAGCCCATGCAAGTTTTTCCCGAATAACTTTATTGTCTGGTTCTACGTGGCGAGCAAATTTCAAATTGTTGACAGTGTACTCATGACCACAGTAGACACGCTGGAACAAAAAACAATTTTTCTGTTACTAATTTGAAAATGTTAAATGGAACACTTTATGTTAAAATGTAAAAGAACAGAAAAAGTTAAATTACAGTTTCTGGTGGGAGGGATCCAAGAATGTCAATCAAAGCTCTGTACATTTGATCTGCTGTTCCCTCAAAAAATTTACCACAACCAGCAACAAACAAAGTGTCACCTACAAACAAGGATAAAAGTTAATGCATTTAGGATCTGCATCCGTTTAGAAAACACTTTGGCATACCTGTGAAAACAACAGGCGGGTCGCTGCAGTTTTCTTTGGTCACATAGTAACATACATGACCTGTAGTGTGGCATGGTGTATGAAGACATTTAATATGAAGAGTTCCAATCTGAAACAAAACATGCAACAAAGGACTTCCTGAAAGAGCATTTGTAGAATGTCTAGTACTGGGATATTTACTTTAAAATTGTGAGAGTCTGGAACTTTCTTTGTAATTGCATCAACCCTGTCATCAGCTCCATAGACTCTGAGACCTGGCATCAACTTCACCATTTTCTCATTACCGCCTGCGTGATCCCTGTAAAGAGTTTAGTGCTCTATTATTATAGTTTACAGGTTATTATAGAATTACACAATAAACAACACACCAATAACAACACAATTACAACCAAAAAAGTCTGAATAATTCAAATGATCTATCAATATTGTGTATATAACTAATGTAAATGACATCTGACAGGTGATAGTAATATCACGTTACCTCTCTAAGGAAGAAGATAAATATCGAATTGGTACAACGCACAGTTGTGTTGAAATTTTATGATAAAGTGATTTGTATTCTATTCATCACTATTTGTATAAGGAATTAACCCTACCAATGGTGATGTGTGGTCAAAACAGTTGTGAGTTTAACGCCATGTTTTCTGATAGCTTCCACAACCTGTAAAAGCAGTGTGTGGACAGGAAATATATTTGAGCCAAGTGAAATTAAAGAGGATGAATAGACCTACAGCAAGACCATACCTTTATAGGCTCAACAGGGTCAACAACGGCAGCCTCTCTTGAGTCTGGGTCTATAAGCAGGTACATGTAGTTGTCGGAAAGTGCCGGGATTAGTTCAACCTTCATATTTGCTTGTTCCACCAGATAACTTTTTCTTATAGCAGTGTGAAGCAGAGCAGCTGACTGGGCCTGGACTTCAAATGGGGCTTCAAAAGGGGAAAAAAAGCACACTTAAGAATAGCAAAAGAAAAATATAAAATCTGACAAAAGGACAATTTGTCCAGTTGACTTTCTTTTATTATGGATCATACCTGGACGATTGAGGGATTACACATTTAAGATTAATACCATTGACACAGTTACAATTCAATTAAAAGCTTCGCTAATGACATAAATGTGTCCAGCTAATTGTGTAAAATGCTGGCAAAGAATGACTCAGCTAAGTCAGTAGTCTTCTCTTGACAGCGTCTCCGTAATGTGCTTTTCAAAAAAGTAAACATACCATCCATGTTCCCTGACATAAACAGCGCACTCAGTATATGTGGGCTAAACGTGCATTCAGTAGACTACGTACCAAATTTCAAGGCTGTCACGGCTCCTACCAGAGTGCATGCACTCCTTACCAGTGTCTTCAATAACATAACAGCTCCAATAGTCTTATCATATTAAAACCAGAAAAGTTCGGTTTTGGTGCAGTAGTTCCGCCTCCGCCTACTTTTCAACTTTGACCTCCAAGACTCCACCAATCAAGATCGGGGGTGTGATTTCAGAGGGCAAGAAAATATTTTCAATAACAATTTACTGCGCCAGAGTTTCTATCATAACACGTATACACATTTTTTATAAAATTTCTGATTGATTATTTTAAATATAATATGTGTTTTTCGTTTACGCATAGTAGTATTTTGTCCTTTTCCGCCTACCGTAGGTTATTTCAGTTAATATGTGGGAGTGTATGGGTCAAAGTTTGGTTTAACAGGAGCAAACTGCTTTAGAGTGGCATAACGTGACCGTGAAGTGCAATGGCAGCAAGAAATATAAGTCGGTTTTGGGAATGGGGTAGGAAAATAATTTGTGTTGGACGAAACTATGCAGATCACGCTAAAGAGCTGAAAAATGCCATTCCTACTGAACCCGTGCTTTTCTTAAAACCGCCGACAGCCTACGTAAGAGAGGGGTCCCCCATCCTAGTTCCACTGTACACCAGCAACCTGCACCATGAAGTGGAACTTGGGGTGGTCATAGGCAAAGGGGGCACGAGTATCCTACAGTCTGACGCTATGGACCACGTGGCGGGATATGCCTTATGTTTGGATATGACAGCCAGAGACATCCAGGACGAGTGCAAGTCCAAAGGCTTACCCTGGACCATGGCCAAGGCTTTTAACACGTCCTGCCCAGTCAGTGAGTTCATCCCCAAAGAAAACATCCCGGATCCTTCAAAGGTCAAGCTGTGGCTCAAGGTGAACGACCAGCTGCGGCAGAGCGGCTGTACGTCACAAATGATTTTCTCCATCCCTTATCTCATCAGCTATATCAGCGACTTCATCACCCTGGAAGAAGGGGACCTCATCTTGACTGGAACCCCTAAAGGCGTCTCCGCTGTGCAGGACCATGACGAGTTGCAGGCCGGAATAGAGGATATTCTGACCATGACTTTTAAAGTAAACAGACAAGAACTTTAAAGGGCGTGATTAACAAAAGTGTGTGATCTGTGAAGAATATGCCGGAGCTGAGCTGAGGCTCCATATAAATCTGTAAATCTCAATATGGTACTGTCAATTAGTGCCCTACAGGTGGCAGCAGTCTCTCAGGTCTTCTGTCCCTTCAGACATGCTACCTTGCTACTGTCCTAATGTTACCCCAGTCTAATATCATGTCACTTTTATTGTTTGTCTTCATGTTTATTTCAAGGTGTTTTGGACAATGTGAAGAATACTGTACAAACTAATAAAAAAAATAGGATTTCAGTATTGAGTCAGAAACTATTTTGTCATGTCATAGGCAAGGCAAGTTTTTGCATAGAACAATTCGTACACCAAGTAATTCAAAGTGATTTACAGAATAAGAAAGACATTAAAATCACAATACAACGAATCAAAACATAAATAATCACAAATAATCATAAAATTAACATTAGAAGAGAAGAGTGCAGAATAAAAGCCTCATATGCACAGTTAAACAGAACTGATTTGAGCCTGGATTTCAACATTGTCAAAGTAGAGGCCTGTCTCTCATCTTCAGGAAGACTGTTCCAGGTTTTAGCTACATAAAACTGAAATGCTGATTCCCCATGTTTAGTCCTGACTCTGGGCACCAGCTGGAGGCCGTTCTCTGAAGTCCTCAGAGTGTGAGATGTTTCATATGGCACTAACATGTGGGAGATGTACTTTGGTGCTGGTCCATGGAGAGATTGTTCACAAGCAGAGCTGCTTTAAATATAGTCTATTCTCAGGAGCCAGTGCAGAGACCTGAGCACAGGACTTATGTGCTCGTACTTCCTGGTTCTAGTCAAGACCCGGGTAGCAGTGTTCTGGATCTACTGCAGCTGCATTACGGCTCGTTTGGAGAGGCCAGTGAGCAGGTTGTTACAGTAGTCTAATCTACTGGAGACAAATGCATGGATAAATCTCTCCAAGTCTGACATTTGACATTCATAGCTTAAGTGGTGTCCGTGTGTATTTGGAATGACTTTTCTTTTTTTTTAAATAATTAATTAAATTAATATTTGACAAACTCAAACTACATTCTTGTGAGACAGTTGAGCATCAGCTCCTGGTTCCATATTCATTCTCCCAGAGACCTCTCTATTTTCAGGATCAATCAGAGCTTCTGTCAGCCTGTCCCGGGCCAGTCTGGTGTAACCTGAGCGTGTGTACATCGTCTCTCCACACCTGAAGGCACGTTATCTCTGGGATTCACACAGCATTCATGCCGCGATTCTGAAGGCGCCCTGGGCTCATGATGTCCATCACTGAAACAGTTATGACAGTTCAATTAAATGTGGCATCAAGAGAGGTAGGTGGACTCCCACACCAATCATCCTGTGAGAATGTCATATTTTTTCAATCATGCATATTGTCTCATTGAGCCTGCCTTTACAATAGCTTCAAAGCTCCACCTTGGCACTGGCATAGTGATCTCCACATTAAGCAATATGTAGTCATCACACAGGACTGGGAAGGTGACACTCTGAAGGCTATGATGTCACTCGAAATCAAAACGCTGAAACTAAGCCAAGCTTGGATAGAATAGGCATCCTTTTCATGAACACTGTACATTTTATACCCTCACTAATCCCAGAAAAAGGTCCCAGACAAGACTTCCGACAAAAGAGAGAGCAAGAAGTAGGAAAATGAGACATGTTTCACCTTCTTTAGAGTGTTTTATGTGACATGTTGCACCATGACAACATTGGTTTATAGCCATGGGCTCAAAACAGAGAAGAGTAGAATGATCCATCTTCTTTGAGGCTACTAGGTCAAATCCTTGGTTTGTTTTGGAAAATGCATACTTGACACATTCCTCTGAATAAGAAAATACTATGAGGAGACTCGTATACAGATTTATATATATATATATATATATATATATATATATATATATATATATATATATATATATATATATATATATATATATATATATATATATATATATATATATATATATATATATATATATATATATATATATATATAGTAGTGCTGTAAATTGTCCTCCGTTCTATTTACATCTTGGCCTACAATCACAAAAGGTTCATTTTAGTGAATCTACCATATACTGACTGAAAGGTGTCCTGCTGGCATTGATTTAACTAGATTTTTATCTGGAAAGACAACATGGCTAATGTTTCATGGAAAATAAAGTATGTAACAGTTTTGCTAATTTCATGTCGCTCCATGCATTTCAAATAAAATGGACTCACAAATTCAAGTAAAATTGCTATTTTCCATTCGAGTGCTGAAATCATAGCATAATGTGGCCAAGTGCTGTGAAACACAATTAGTCCTATAGTAAATCCCATGTCCCTGAAAGTTTCCCACTCACATTGTATTGAATTATTCCATGCAATTGAAAAATCCCTCGTACCCAAATTACTTTCCCATCAATTAACATTGGAGTCAGGACTTAACGGCATACTGTGAGGCCCCAACCGCAAAAGAGCGAGAGAGAAATCCCCGAGCATTACTTCCCTGAATTATCGTTGGAGACTGTGGTTTGGGTGAAAAATGTAGGAACCTTCTTCATCTTGCGGCAAACCACTTTTAACACTGTAATCCTCACTCCTTTATCTGCTTGGTTCCTATCCTTCAGCACAGCACTGGTCTCCTCCCTCCAAATGTTTCTCATTACTTTGCCATGTGCTTGTTTTCTCCCTAAATAACAGCCACCTCACCAAACTCTCATCACCTCTAATCTCACAAATTACCAGTGGCCCTGTAATACCATCCTCGCTGGCCCATTTTCACTCAAGTAAACAAATCCACCATGAGGAATTGATGGTATGGCCTGAAATTGTGGTTTAAAATGTTCGGAAACTGCTTTTAGAGTAAAGGTAAACAAATTGCTATTCCCAGTAAGAGGAAATTTACAGACTAAGTAAGCCATAATTATAAATAATGTTCAAATGTTACTTTTTTATTTTAAAATCATGCATATAACTTTGGATATGTTATTAAGTATTAAGCTGGGGTGGGCAATACTGATGTAAATGAATCTAAACATTGTTCAAATTAAGATTTTTTGGGGGGAGGGGTTTGAGCACCGAATAATCCTGGGAGCTATGTTGTCAGTGGTTTCATGCCCCTGTTAGGGTCACCCATTTCAAACAGGGTCAGACTAAGAGTGGTCCAGAAACCCTTTATGAGGAGTATGCAAGCGAGGCCAGTGACGTCACCCGGACCGGCGTTACCAGGGCCCCACCCTGGAGTGAGGCCCGGTGTGTGTGCTCCACAGCAAGTGCCTGGTGGCCAGGGGGAAGGAGCCTGAGCTTGTGCAGGAGGTTGAGCGTTACCGACTAGATATAGCCAGCCTCACTTCCACACACAGCTTGGGCTCTGGAACCCAACTCCTGCTATCCAGGAGGCTGGAGAGACCTGGCAGGCCCAAGTGTACTGTGAGGATCTGTTGGGAACATCTGGCAGAGCCCTCTGTCAGAGGGGCTTTTAACTCACATCTCCGGGAGAGCTTCTCCCAGATCCTGGGGGAAGCTGAGGACATGGACTCCGAGTGAGCCATGTTCTCCACGTCTATTGTTGATGTGGCTGCTCATAGCTGTGGTCATAAGGTTTGCGGTGCCTGTTGCGGCGGCAACCCCCAAACCTGGTGGTTGACACCAGAAGTAAGGGATGCCATCAGGCTGAAGAAAGGAGTTCTATAGTGTCTTGCTTGCTTGCTTGTGGGACTCCTGAGGTAGCTGATGAGTACTAGTGGGCCAAGCGAGCTGCGGTTCATGTCGTCGCAGACGCAAAAACTCAGGGTTTGGAGGAGTTCGGGGAGACCATGGAGGAGGACTATCGGTCGGCCTCAAAGAGATTCTGATAAACCGTTCGACGCCTCAGGAGGCGGAAGCAGTGCTTCACCAACACTGTTTACAATGCAGGCGAAGAGATGCTAATTTCAACTGTGGACGTTGTCGGACTGTGGAAGGAATACTTTGAGGATCTCCTCAATCCCACCGTCATGTCTTCTGTGGAGGAAGCAGACACTGAGGACTGGGAGGCGGACTCATCCATCACCCTTGCTGAAGTCACTGAGGTGCTTGGCTGACATGTCTCTGCAACATCATGTAGCCATTGGGAAGAGTGCCTGTGGAATGGCTGACCAGGGTGGTGGTCCCTCTGTTTAAAAGGGGGGACCAGAGGCTGTGTTCCAACTACAGAGGAATTAAATTCCTAAGCTTTCCCGGTAAAGTCTATTCCAGGGTACTGGAGAGGAGAATCCAACCAACAGTCAAACCTCAGATTCAGGAGGAGCAGTGTGGTTTTTGTCCCGGTCAGGGAACACTGGACCAGCTCTGTACTCTCCATTAGGTCCTCGAGGGTCCACAGGACTTTGCCCAACCAGTCCGCATGTGTTTTGTGGATCTGGAGAAGGCATTCGACCGGGTCCCTTGTGGTGCCCTTTGGGGGTGCTCCGGGAGTATGGGGTCTGGGGCCCTATGCTAAGGGCTGTCCGGTCGCTGTAAGACCGGAGCAGAAGCTGTGTTTGCGTTGCCGGCAGTGCATGTTGGACTCCGCCAGGACTGCCCTTTATCACCGGTTCTGCCCTTTATCACCAGTTCTGCCCTCTCCGGGTGGAGTAGTTCAAGTATCTCAGGGTCTTGTTCACGAGTGAGGGAAGGATGAAGTGTGAGATTGACAGGCAGATCAATGTAGCGTCTGCAGTGATGCGGTCGCTGTATCAGACTGTTGTGATAAAGAAGGAGCCTAGCCTAAAGCTCTCGATTTATTGGTCAATCTATGTTCCTCACCCTCACCTTTGGTCATGAGCTTTGGGTAGTGACCGAAAGGACAAAATGGCAGATACAAGCGTCCGAAATGAGTTTCCTCGGCAGGGTGGCTGGACGCTCCGTTAAGGTGAGGGGCTCAGTCACACAGGAGGAGGTCGGAATAGAGCCACTGGTCCTCCACATCGAGAGGAGCCAGCTGAGGTGGCTCGGGCATCTGTTCCGGATGAAAATAGATGGATGGATGGACAATAGATGGATGGACAATCCAACAGAAACTATATAAAACGCATCTACAAATATATTGAGAAATGTAAATGTAAAGGACTGCATTGTCCACAAAGTTCACTTTATACCAAGTTTTGAAAGATTATAACAAGTTTTTTCCGTGTGTATTATTGCACATCTTCAAAACAACATTCCCTGCATTTTAGATATTTTGATATATTGCCCATTTCTATTAGTAAGCAAACATTTCCGCCAATAGCATAAACTCCACATAGCTATACAATCACTTCTTTAAACCCAAGGTGGTGCAATAATACACATACTTCATTATTAACACAAGTGGCTACTACGTTTTCCTTGTCTTATGTCTGTGTATTGTTTCCATCCACATAATTTGTATTCTCGTACCACTGTAGTGTGTTAAGCAACAACTTGAGATCAAACTTGGTGCTCTGCTGGTTTAATGACCCATAGTGACTAGGCTGTCCTAACACCGTCAAACCAACACATTTACCATATGGCAGACTGGAGTCTTTAGTTTGTTAATGGCAGCTATCAGAATAACTGGTAATAGCAAGCCATAAAAGTAGCCACAGATGAAGTGAGACGAGTGCTGTTACTTTTTAGTGTGGTCCATGCCAGACGTATTAAACCAGGACTTAGAAACTTAAAAGCAATACCAAATAGGAAAGGGGGAAGCATTGTGATGATCATGAAAATGTTCACACTAATGGTACTGTACTACATTCCTATGTCTAATGTATTCAAAAAAGGCTCTCTAAGTTCACTGACAACTTTTTTAAATAACTGTAACCACAGGCTATGGTTAATGCAGACAGTGCACACGATGGTCCTGTGCAGAAACTATGAGAGGGAAAAAGTCTAAGAACCAACTCAGACCCTGTGCATGAGCATAAAAGCACAAAAATTATTAGCAATAATAACATGCAATATATTTAAAATAAACTAAGAGATTTAGCAAAGGTTATTAAACCTAAAATTAGTGAGTGGTATTTTCTCAATCCATACAATACTGTATAAAAGTTATGTTGACTGTGAATACAGAAAAATCTCCAAAGTACTAAAACTACTACCCAGCAGGAATTAAATTATTTGAAATGATATTCAGACAATAACGTTTTTGATAAGAAACCTTTATCCACACTATGTTTTACAAGTAGTAGTCCTTATCAGGAGCATACTATAATATACTACATACTGTACACACATAACCAAAAATATAATGTGCAACATTCATTTGAACATGAATGGCTCCAAATTATAACCACAGGTCATAAGTAATGCACCATTATATACAAAATGCTCTGTATGGTTTAACTATGTACACTTGAGGTAACAATGGTGTAAAGTCAAGGCCATTTCAGTCCAAAAATATAGGGTGGTTTGAGTAATACTGTTAACAGCAACAATAGTGGTTTGCAGTTTGAACATTTTCATCAATGTCACGTTGTAATAAATACACAAAAATACAAAATAATTCTACAGCTTAAAATGTATGGGTATTTTGGTAGATCAAAATATACATACTGTCCTATTCTATGTATATTTCTTCCACGTTTATGAGGAAAAATGGTCAGGATATAGTCATATGGTGAGGCTAGACAGCTGTATCAGACAATCTGCAAAACTGCTGATCTTGTAAGTTTTGCCTTTATTGGACAGTGTCGATTGTCAGTTGATTTGTGCTGTGTTATTGGATTTCAAAACATCCAATTATGCTCTCTAAGTCCCTGAGAACACTGAGATCAATTATAAATGAACCCTGAATGTAAATATATTGAGCACCATTAGTCCCATCCAAAGTTCTGTTTGCTCATTTCATAAAACAGCTGGTTGTATGGTCTGTAGAAGTCTCTAAGCCTTTGTAGGACCTCAGTAGGAATCTCGGGATGGGGTCTCCCTTTTGACTTGCCCAGACAGCGGGGCCTACTGCTCCCCTCAGGCTTCTTGAGACATGGGAAACCCTTGGTTTCATTGAAATAAAAATGTTTATCCGATACGACTCTTTTCAGACCCAGAAAGTCCTGCACCCTCCCCATCTCCCCAGCGGGGTCAGACACTAGCCTCTCTCCACTCACAAAGAGAAAGAGATCACGGTCAAAGTGCTGGAACCAGCTGTCCATGTGTTTGGCATACAGGCCGATCCGCACCGCGCTCCATGTCGTGTCAATCTCTGAGCTGGAGGAGTTCTTAAAGGCCAGGCTCTGGAATGAGGGGAGTCCCGGGTTCTTAGTCAAAGTTTGGGTGTAGTCTGATATGGCTCTGGTCACAGGGTCCCGCACCACCACAATGAGCTTGGTTTGACAGTTCATGGAGCAGATCCGAGCTGGAGCTTCTTTAGTGACAAAGTAGCTGGGGGTCTTCTCCATGGTGATCTGGCCATCCAGGGTCCGTGGCATTAAGTTCCTACATGAGAAAAAGTAGACATGTAGTAGGAAATAAGTAAATACACTGTAGAATATTTGTCTCTATTAACTGAGATCTTACTGTTCAAATATCTAAGGACAAATTTTTTGGGTCAGAATCAGTTTTGTTTATTGCTAGAGAACAGAATTCACAAACTAGGAACTTGCGTCGGTGTTATGCTGCAACATTAAACTATAATATATATAATATAATAATATAATATATATGATATAATAATATAAACAATGATCAAATAGAAATAAGGACATTATTATTATTATTATTATTATTATTATTATTATTATTATTATTATTATTATTATTATTAATTATAGCTATTTGAAGTGACAGTATCTGGTGTTATAAATTGTCGTATTGGACAAAATCATTGTACTTTTTGGCATGTTGCCTGTACAGTGTAATAAATAACCTGATTAGGCTATTATTATTTATACATGGCAAAACATTGGGTCTTCTTGCCATGTGTCCTACGTTGCTCTTATGCTTTGCACTCCTCTAACAATCCACTCACAATAGGTTTAATAAGCCACAAAACCTCAAAAGCCTTTTAACAGTAATTTTGTACACTTTTTTTTAAGCCTCTTTTCCTATGAGAGCAAAGTACTCCCCTTCCCCACCTCCACAACTACCCATCCCCACCACAGGCCTAAACACAAGAGGCAGAAAGTACTGGGAAGGATGAATAGATACTGATATTTTGAGTTAATACTGTTAATAGTATTAAAATATGTATTAGCTACACATAACCGGGCAAGAATAAGTAGAAATAAACTACTGGAAAGCAACAGAAAAATTGTACACTCCGGGAATCAAACCTGCAACCCTCTAGCTATGAGGCAGGCATCACAAACCACTATGAGGCAGCCACATTTTGTTTATTGAGCTGAAACTATGTGAGAAAGACTTGTGGTATATCTGGATTTTGTACATGACAAGTGAATAATAGACACAGTTAATTAAGTACAATGTCTGTAGTTAATTTTCCAAACACAGTTTACAGTGTCTTACTGGAAACAAAGGCTTTAAAGTGGTTTCCTTAAAATAAACACAATATGAGCCTGTGTATTTTCCAACTGTCAAAGAACAAAAAAGCTCTTCATAAAAGTGGAAGATTTATGGAACATAAGTGTTAACAGTAATATTATGTATGTATTATGTACAAGGTCATGGCTCAAATATTTATTTACACAAATGGAAATGAACTGGCATGCACTTGATTTGGCACACTCAAACATTTCGGAGAAATCTGGATTTTAGTAAGACAGCATTAGGGTAAATGTTTTGTCGGCCTGCTTTATTGTGAGAGTAAAGCAGGCCTGAGGAAGCTGATAAAAATAGTTTTATAGAGTATTAAGCAGTGGTTTAGTATGATTTTAAGTGACTGGACTAGGTCTGAGGTTTAAATCAGAGATCATTATAGGCCAGATTCAAACTCATAAAATGTATTTTAGCTCTCAGAATATCTTGTTTTCAAATTATAAACACTCGGGGAAGGAGTTTTATACTTGGCGTGGCAAGCATACAAATCTCTCAAGAAGAAATGAACTGCCTGTGGCCAATGAATGTGCGCCTTGGCACTATCCAGTCATATCACTCATAGTTGAGTTAATAAGCTTTGTATTCTAAAACATGTGATTGATCTGTTGGTTCTAAGTTCAGAATTGCAGTAACAATGCTTATGACAAAAAGGAAAGTGAAAAATATTATTAAAAAGCTTTAAATCATTTATGTGCAAATCAAAGATGTTTGAGTTTTCCATTTATTTAAAACTAAGACTTCTCAATTCATCACATTAAATGATCCCTATAATAAAGACTTTTAATTGATTTATTGCAAATTAAAGGAGCTCCAAATGGCCTGCTTTGCCTGCCTGTCTAATCGATATGTCTGTCTCTATGACTGATTACTCACTGCTCTGCATAGGTGTGGAGGGGTGTCATCTCCTCCATGTACAATCCTGGATATGTCCTTCCTGAGTGTCACCTGAGCAGATGACCATAACTTGGCTCCTGTACTCATGAATACTTAATGAGCTGTGTCCATGTTGGTCCCTATCCCGCTCATCAGTCTGCCTCATCACAGAATAATCAATACCGGCTATTTTCACTCATAAATCTGAGATGTCAAGTCAGGAGTAAACAGATCGACCATGATTTATAACATGTCGTTTCTGTCATTGTTTGTGGATATGTTTATTACATGTAGATAAAAGTGCACAGTAACTATGGATTTACTTGTTTATATTTTTTCAAGGTGACTGGAAGCTTCCACACTATGGTGTTAAAGTTATTCATTTTTATGGAGATAAGTGAGGACGCCACTGGGTCAACCTACAGGTCAAATCTGTGGAGAGGTGATCCCACACTCACAATGAATCACTGAGAAGAATGCTTTTTGTTTTTCAACGTATTTACATCAATAAAAACAGCTGTAGTTGGATAGATACATGGTGGATAACATTAATGCAATACTGTGTAACATTTCAGGCCTGTTTTATGTTAATATAGGACTGGCAGGTCAAACCAGATGTCTGACAGGAGGGATTAGCAATATGAGGCAAGATGGGCAATGCAAGTTTGTTTTATTTACAGCATTTGATAACAAATGTGGTAGTAGTACCAGAATGAAATCATTTGTAGTAAGTAATACAGCATGAATGTATAACTAGCAGTATTTGTAGTATGGGGCAGAGGCATCGCATTTTATGTTTATATGAAAACAGTGAACATTAATAATACTTTTACCTAACTGATATATGTATAGGAGCGTGTTCTTGACTTTAGTTTATATCCTGCCTGTATCTGTTTTATTCTTGTACCATTAAGATGTTTTGGATTTAGCCACATGTACATTGGCAAGCCTCGCTGACAGACCACATTAGGTTGGAACTCCCTGCTGTTTAAAGGATGTAGCTCTTTTCCTCCCTGAAGAGTGGTAGCGCCGATTACACTGCTGATATGTTCTTTGCTGCCGTCATCAAAAGATTAAATGCTAAAACTCGGCAATGAGACCACAAGACTTCCTGCCTCCAAGGATATAGGTGGTTTAAGAGCAGTAATATACATCCCCTGAAGAGTCCAATTTAAAGCAAGTCTGCTGCCAAACCAAGATGGCTGTGTAATCTTAAGGCACTTTCAGGTGAATATGGAAATGGTTTGCAGTGATATGGGTAGTGAGAAATGCAGCAAAAAAGGTATAAACAAGTGATCTATAGGCAACGCTGGGTTGTGCATCAAATGGACCTGTGAAGAAGTTCATGCTGGCTCTGATGCAAAGATTGGTTTAATTCATTATTTTAAGAAGTGTAAAAAAATCTGTTCTTCTGCCACTCAAAACCTGGTGCAAAGAAGATTTTAACCATGAAGCCATTGCTAAGTCTATACTTTCTCTACAGCTTAACTTTGATAGTAGCCAATCATTTCAAATAATCAGGTTTTAATTCTTTCTCCCCAAGTACACACACATACACACATCACAGTTTCTCTTAAATAGTATATTAGTCAAGTGCTCCAAGTAGTGCAATGCCATGGCAGACAATAATTGGTAATGCTATAGGTCTGTTATTGTTACATTCACTGTGAGTTTTGTGAGTTTAGTGCACTGACAAAAGTTCTACAGAAGGTCACTGGTGTCAAAGCGATACACTGCGCTGATGACAAAGGGATCATTATTGTGGGTGTGAGTCTACTATAAAGCCGTACTGAGTCGCCATACTGTCTCACGGCCCTTGCCTAAAAAGAAACGGCAGTAACAGTAGTAGCCTCAATGTATCACAGCAATTAACTTGTTAAGAGCAAATGTCCCCTGAGGTCACACTTGAACTTGGCTAACAAAATAAAAAAACATATACTTCAAAAGCCTTGGTATTTAAATGTCACACTTAATCCAAACTATACACGTCAAACTGTCAATACTTCTGTTCCCACAACCAATCTCTGTTCTCCATTGAGAGCAAGTGGACCCTCCTGGGAAACCACATGACTGACAGAACTAATGTTGCCACCTACAGAATACATTTTGTCTGGCATTTTTGCTCTTAATAATAATGTAAAATTGTGAAGGAATGGGGGCGGTTTGCAACAGGAGGTTAAATCTAAGTATTACATTTTGTTCTATTGAGGTTACAGCAGGATGCCCTTTGTGGCTTGTCATCAGACTAATTTTTCTTATTTAATAGGAAGTTTATCAGATGAATCACTCATTAAAATATTTCAGGTTTATTTAAGCTTATGTTATTGTGTCTTTTCCACACAATTTTATTTCTGGAACAACAATGATGCAGTGTAAGTAGCACCATCAGTAAACATCATCAACTTGGCAGACAGAATGCACATAAAATGAGTTGTGCATAGCAGTAACTAGTTGAAATCATTACTGAAGGTAGTTGTGGACACGTTTGGGTTATATAATGTAAACAAGCAAACATTACCAATTACTTTTACTCAAAATACTCTTCTTCTTAGTACAGATTTTGAGTTTCTCACTTCTAGCTTTCTCACTTCTCAGTAAAGACTGTGTAACTAGGAGAAAATGGAAGATTAAGATCCAAACATGTGTGTGATCGGTGGTAGCACATGTGTGTAGGCGGGACTGCAGCCTATTTCATTGATGGGGTAATTTGTGTGCGGTGCATGAGGTCCAGCTTAACGAGGACCCCCAATAGGAAGTGAGGTCACTGATGGCTGCTAATAACTTTAAGATTTCACATTTGAAAAAAATGAGCAGCAGATCCCAAATGGAAGTTAACTGTGTGAGAGTGTTGTGGCATTGATGCTATTATCATCTGCACTGCTCCTATATCTCACTTTACTTATATGGGCACAGATGTATTGAGGCACATTACATAATGACCAGTAGCATAATCTAATAGTAGAGATCATTTTACTGGACCTTATTTACACATTTAAATCTGACATTATGTCCATATTCAATACAAACATGTCATATTTTGAAATAATATTTTTAATTCAATGTAAGCAGGTCTGTGAGGATAATACAATTTGATGTTGGCAAAAACAGCACATTCACAATCTCCCTTGTACTAAATTGTGGCATGCCTGAAAGCTCATTGTGCTCAGTGTGGACCACAATGCACCTTGAATGATTTTAATTCCCACCATATGGGGTGTTAGTGTGGGCCTTTGCCAATGAACACCACCAGAGCCCAACTCCAGCCAAAGCACTATTAAGGCACACAGCAAGTCGACATTTAAAGAGACCACTTCCTGGTCTGTTACACCAATCAGAACCTTTTGCCTCTGGCTTTAGGCTGAACAGCACAACAAGGTGTTGCTCTCCTGCTGGAAATGAGTGCCCTGTAATATGGTCATTTTTTCCACATTTCAGCTGTCACAAACATACAGCAATGTTTGAAATATGTGGCAGTGGAGAGGGAAACCATGCAAAAAGGGCCAAAGTAATTTGATAAGAAAATAGACAGGTTTTTCAAATGGGTTTCTATGTAGTAGAAATATAATATGTAATAATACACATGTGATAATAGTTAGCTTTTAGATTTTTGTGAACTGAATTAAAATGTTATTCTCATTATAACTTTGCATCTATTCTATTGGTTTAAGTGCTAAAAGATAAAACAATAGCTTGAATAGCTCTACAGATCTTGGCCCAGTAGTTTCACATGTTTTTTGCAATAAACATTAACATCTTAATAGAAACAAGCAGGTGGTGGAACCTCCATCAGACAAGTTACATATTGTACCTTTAACATGAGTTGTCCCTTGTAAACTTATAACCAAGATACACTTTATACACGTTATTGTTGTATTTGACTCATCTCTCAGTGCCTCTGGGGCATCTCCTCAGGAGCAGTGAGCACTGAACCATCTCTGTGAGCTTGTTGTTTGGCTTGGTCAGGACTACCTTAGCTGGAGGATTTTACCTATGGTGCATGTTTTGGGTTGATGGGGGAACATGAACATTTAAATTTTTTCTGGTCTAAGTAAATTAACATAAATCTATCTCTTTTTTAGTTCATTGACATACCCTGAAAGGACCCACAATAAATGTTAATAGGAATCCAATTGTGCATGGCATTTGGTACCATAGTTCTAGGTCAGCACATTGACAAGAGTGTAAAATACTGACTTTAATTAAAAACCATCACAGAATGGAAAAAGCCATTAATCTAATGATTTCCCACACTGCTTTGTTATACTAGCAAAAGGTACAAAATTGAAAGGCAACCAACGGAAATGTTTGCATTTAAACATGAACTTCAAACAGAAGAGAGAAAACATAAGCAAGCTCTTCCAAAACCACATAATGGCGACAAAGCCGTGACAATCAGGGCGATTGTGCCATGGAAAGCCAAAGTTTGAGAGTCTTCTGTGGTCTCCTCTTTAGTCCCACATGAAACCCATCAGTCTAGTCAGTGCACTTAGAGCCATAAAACAACACACTCAATCATTACATCTTCACTGGGTTCATTTTGATGCACTATTTGTGGTTTTTCCATTCCCGTAATAAGACTTTAGGCACATATATGTGAACAAGATAAGACGACAGACAAACAAAAGCATGCAGAGAAAGGGTACCACTTGCCAGTGATAACGTTCATTGTAAAGCTAGGTCTGCTGTTTAATTTGCAGAGGTGGGTAGAGTAGCGAAAAATTGTACTCAAGTAAGAATAACATTACTTCAGAATAATATTATTCAAGTAGAAGTACGAAGTAGTGGTCCAACTCGACTTGGACTTGAAGGTCAATGACTTGGGACTTGACTTCAGCTCTGTGACTTGAGAAGATTTGATGATTCTCCTAAAAAAATATGCTTAATTTTTTTACATGCTTAATTTTAAAGGAACAAACTGGAACATGTCCCTCCCAACTTTTCTATTTGTTACTAGGGATGTTACAATTACTGAAATACTGTGATGTTGTATTGACAAATATCTTACAATAATATTGGGGGCTGTCACAATGAATTGGATTACAAGCTCCCCTGCTTAAATGCATTGTTTTGTTGCAGTAACAGTGTGAACTGCATAAACCATGATCCTTCACTCTATTTCAATGCAAACTAAATAAAGAAACTCTTTGGATTATGACACTAATGATTTATATTCTAAGGTCTTTTTAAAAGAAAAAAATAGCATGTCTACAATTCTGTTAGCCTCTAAAAAATATCTCAATAAACAGCGACAAGGCCAGGCCAGCGACAATCAGGGCAATTGTGCCATGGAAAGCTTGACTTTGCCTGTCTTTGACTTGGGACTTGATTTGGACTTGAGGCAAAAGACTTGAGACTTACTTGGAACTTGCCAAACCAGGACTTAGTGCCACCTCTGCTTGTAGACTTACTCACAGTGGAACGAGTAACCAGAACTTTTACGCAAGTAAGTTCTGTTACTTGAATAAAAATATTACGCATGTACTCAAGTAAATGTAACTAAGTATTACCCACCTGTGTTAAAGTGATCCAAAAATATATGTTTTCAAATTAAATTTTTTGGTAAGTTGAGACTTCTCAACCCAACACTTACATTCAACAAGTATCATCTGTAGCATTGCCACAGTAATCTCCTGACAAATTTAAAAACTAAATATCACAACCCAAATAATGTCAATTTTCAGGAAATGTGCCTGGAAACATCAGGTCTGCTGTAGGTATTTATGAAACAGAGACATGCTGTGAGGAGGGGAACAAAAGAGGAACAAGGGTTCATTAAAGAAGAAAGGGGAGGATGTGGTGAGGATGAGGGGCAGCTCATGTGGTAACGGGGAGACAAGTGGAGAAGATAAGACTCAGAAGTGTGTGTGTGTGTGTGTGTGTGTGTGTGTGTGCGCGCGCGCGCGTGTGTATGTGATTTAGCATGCTAAAATTAACAGTGAGTGCTTCCATGTGTCCGTATGCTAGCACTTAAGATACAGCTAAAGGCTTAGGCTGATTAAATTACAGTTTCAGGGTCCTCTGTCAAACCCTAGTTTGCCAAAGTACTAACCTGCCACATGCTGCTCAAATTTACGGTGCCATATAGTGGTGTAGCTTATATTAGGCATAACAATATGACCCCCTGCAGTGTAAGTCATAATCTGCATGCTCACTTGCAGTGATCTTTTAAGCATTATGCATGCCATTGTATGCATTTTTGAACAAGCATGTTTAAGTATTAAGGTTAGCTCACTAGACACCCAAAGTGCATTTACACATTTTCTGGTTTTCCACATACCACCTTAAGCATCTAAAGTTCATGATACCTAAAATATCCCACCCATTAAGATGGAAGGGGTTTTATTTACCGTATGTGATCAGCATCATATGTAGTCTATTGTAATGAAAGATGAACACTAACCTGACCATGTCTTGTAATCTTTGACAAAATAATGGAGCATTTTTTTCCATAAACATAACAAAATTAGATTTATGATCCAAATACATAATTCAAAAAGTGAGGATGTGCACAGACCAGTTCTCTTGACCCTTGACCTTCTTGGCTGCTTCAACCTGCTTTTTAAAAATAGATTTACACACTAGACCACTAATCATCACCAGGTGTTATATATTTAATAATAAACTTTAGATGCTAGCTACATTTATGAAATACACAATGGGATTGTTATGAATAAACACTTTTATCCCAAATATCTGCCTTTTATGACATTTATTGTGGTTTTCAAGTGATTGCAATTATTGCAAAATAACTATAGTTTTTTTAATGAGCAAAAGTCATTCGAATAATGATGCCACTTAAACCTAGAATATACCACTATATTTACACTGAGGCCTGCAGCTTTATTAGACGTCAGTGCCCTGAGCTCTACATGTATTTCATAATAATTTTATTGGTTTAGGTTTTGAGTAAAGTAATCAGAGATATCGCAGCAAAAATAGGTTTTAGCCAATAAAATATATAAGCCCTGGTTCCCACAAGTGGCTGAAAAGTACCATTAAAAACTAAACACAGTTACTTTGCGACATTGTGTAATTGCAATTTATGGGATAAAAAGCTTTGTTGTGTTTTTCGCCGTTGGTATGGTCGTATAGATAAGGTAAATGAGACAATAAGTCTACTTGTAGTTTACTATAAAACACTGTACCTGTACCAAGCTAGTCCTTTGTCGTAAAATCTGTCAAAGAAGTGCGGCTCTGAGCCCACGGCTCTCACGTCCGGGTGAATGCGCAGAAACTCCAGTAATGCCCGGGTCCCACCTTTTTTCACGCCGATGATAATCGCCTGTGGGAACCGCTTAACCCCAAACGTGTTGGACACCTGGATGCTGTTGCTTGGCTGCGCGTATTCGACTGCGTCCACCTGCTGAACCCCGGTGCTGTTGTGCGCGTCAGGGAAGACACGGGACGGTAATTCATCAGCAAAATCATAGTCAATGAAGTTGTCCTGCTGGTAGAAAGTCCTGGGGACAGAGTCACAAAGTCCGCTGAGGCAGTAAAAGAAATAGGAGCAGATCAGGAGCATGGTAAAGAACAAGGACGCTTTGGACAGAACCTTCCCAGAGTTGAACCTGCCTCTGCATCCGCTACATCCCATGAGTTGATTTCCTGCTCGGAGCCAAAGAGTCAAAACAGCATGCTTCTTGTTTCTCCTCCAGCGATCACAGGGCAATCTAAACTATTCAGCCAAGAACCTGTTGCGTAAAAGCGTGCCAGTGTGAACAGCGGTAGCGCAGTTGCCGCCGTGGATCTTCATAATCTGTGAAATGTTTCTGAACTGTTCAGTGCGCTCTGTGCTTCTCACCAATCTCTCATCCAAGGTTGCGCTCTCCTACGCCCTTTCATAAAGTCTCCACCCTTCCGCGTCTAGCTATAGGACAAACATGTCTCATGGGAGGATAAACTTACTTCATTCACGGTCAGTCATTCCTAAAACTTTAAAATTTACCCTAAAGGCCAGTGGAAGACCTTTAATAAATTGTAAAAATTGTGAAATAGCCTATATTTATTTGTGCATAGCTATTAATCAAAAACAATGTTGAGCCAAAGCATATGAGCTCTCTTCTGTAGACTCTAGGTTTTACAAATGTAAACTGAGAAGGCACAGTGAAATCATCTTGGCCCTTTGAACTTTTATGATAGATGATGCTAAGTGACAGATAGCAGCCCTGGGGATGTCTACCCAAAACCTATTTCAACCTAATGCTGACCCAGTGCCCCCAACATCATGGCTTACCTTTGACAATAAGCCTATGGCATTTATGAGAGACTCCACAGGAAGGATCCACAGTTTGTAAGCCTGTATAGAGTTACCACAGAGTTTTTAAAAGAATGATTGAAGCAGTTAGAAAAGTTGAGATATATAAAAAAAAAAGTGCCAGATGGAGTATCTTGGGGCAAGATTTTGTCACAGGGTGATAGCAGATGAATTCAGTGCCTTGACCTCTTGTGTCTACAAAAACTGACACACACAGACCACCATAGTTAGATAGTTCTTGACTCTTACCAACAAATTTGTAGTTTAAGAGCAAGTCCCTTTCTCAAAATGCAAAATGGTAAAAGGTAGACACAACTCTTAAAAGTCAACAAACAAAACCTTTCACTGCTTAAACGGCATGTGCATTGGCAGCTTTTGGGGCGTCTGATGAGGTTGGTCACAATGAGGTTGAGATGTTAATTTGGCCCATGTTTTCATCAGACATTTTATTTGCTTTTCCCTCCACACTAATTGCTGTGTTTGGAGTCATGCTGACAGGTATGGCCCAAATATAAACAGTCAGATTAGGTAAACAAATATAAGAAGAATGCAAGCCATTCGATTGTTAGTAGTTGTAGTAGCACATATCCTGCCGTAATGAGTCCTAAGGCAAGATGCACCAAGAATGAACTGCAACATGTACAAGATTGCCGGAAGAAATCCATAACTCCAAAAGGCTTACCACTCTGCCACAGTGCAGTCTAGTTTGTTAATCACGAAATGACAGTTCTCATGCGTAACATAAACTGCATTATCAAAAGATGGATTCTGCTTATGCACCTTAATCATAATATACATCCTTTTGTGTGCAGGTGCGTTGCTAAATATTTCCATTGCTAGAGGCCTGTTCGGATGCGTACATGTGTCTGCCATTACTGCAAATTACAAATAGCCAACTCCACAACGTTCCGCTCTCATTTAGTCATTTCCACCTCAAGGAAGACACTGTCGGCCAAATACGCCTCAGCCACCATTAGCCATAGAGATACACAGTTAGCTGGGATGCATCTGAATCCAATTCCATCAATATTTAATGCAAATTAACTGTAAACTTGCTTTCTCTACTGTTTGGAATCATCTGTATGAGTTCTGTTATATTGAGGGTTATATTATTATTATTATTATTACTATTATTATTATTATTGTTATTATTATTATTATTATTATTATTATTATTATTATTATTATTATTATTATTATTATTATTATTATTATTATTATTAATAATAATAATAATAATAATAATAATTTATTGATTTATTTATTTATTTATTTTTAAGATGAGGCCATTGTGGTTATTGGTACAAAAGCTCATCCAAAAACAACCAGATTATTGCTCTATAATCTTAGCATCAAAAGTGCAGTGCTTTTGAAGAGACAAAGGACTTTTTGTTAACATGTAAGATACGCAGTGGCCCTCAGGTAGATGAGCACAAAAGCCAGCAACAAAGTGAGCCCTGTAAGCCACACCCTGCACCTAAATCTCTCCAACTTTTCATGTAATTCTCTAAGAATGATGGATGGATTGCTGGTCGCAAGCAAAGCCTATCTTCCTGTATGATTTAGTTCCACAGCTCTTCCTGTTCTCCTCCCACTCCCTGGCCCACTCGACCTGACCTAAGCACAGGTGTAGCCCCTTCTTTTTGACAAGAACAACCCTACAGCACTCAGCTTTACTTTATTTCCTGTCTTATCATAACTTTTAAGTAATGGTCAAAATGTTGCTTTGATAATTTGTTGGAACTGGTAAATTAAAAACTAGACCTGATAAAAGCTTTTCTCACTCCAGGCATGTTTTAACTGAGAAAAAAAGTGGCAGAAATACTCAAAATACAAAGTAAGTAAAGGTACTAAAATTGTATATTTCACAGTTCAGAAATGTGAAGTAGTAAGTCCAGATATCTCTAAAATGTGGTAATGTAGAATATCTATAACTATTAAGGATATAGGGATGTTAAGATTACAATCTAGTCATAAAAACATATTAAAAGATAATCACACATTTTATGAGCAAGAATTTGTGATTTAAATGTATTTAAATTTATAGGCTACTCTAAAAAAGTGAAACTAAATAGAAATTGTTGGCTATAAATGTCACATTAACATTACTTTTTCATTATACAGGTTGGTGATGCATCAACAAATGTGAAATATTGTGAAATTTATACACATTTTTCTGTTTTTTAGCCTGGTGGCACCACTTGATTGTGTCCATAGCAATAGATAAACTTAATGGTATGCTGTGGACCATTCCCGTCAAGACAGTACCATCTCCACGGAGCAGGCGGCGGATCCTCCACCAGAAAAGTAACATAATGCACCTTTAGGGACAGAACTATTTTTCATTTTTTACTTTTGCCACTGACAGTTGTCTACCCAGACCCATTCACTTTCTTGACCCAAATAATGGACTGCAAAATTTCTGTTGTATATTTATGTTATGTGGGTAAATTCTGAACAGGAAATGTTGCTCTGCCCACCAAGTTTATGCTTACTGCGATTATTCTAAACTATATACCATTATTCCAGGTAACAACAAAAACCCATCTAGTTACTCTTACATGTTATAAAGCATTATTCTCAAATTTGGACTATGGATCAGAGCAGTACTACTTAGATAATGTTAGAGACCCAAGTTTCACATATTTCAAATGCAAACACAAGCCCATCTGAGCACTGTAGACCAGCTGCACACAATCTTTTTCAAAGTGTCTTTCATCTGTGCAGTAAAAACCTCAAATGCCTTTCCAGAAGCAAGCCTGTACAGGAGTCACATGTGTGTTTTTACCTTTATTTACCTTCTCTGGGTGCATTATTGGAGCAGAGCATCTAGGCCGGAGGGAATCAAAATGAATGGGAATCGCAAGCCACAAAAACGCCTTGCTTGGCTAAATCTACGGCTGCGTGGTGACAAGTGGGCTCTGATGTCGTGTCCACCCCCCCCCCCCCCCCCCCCCCCCCCCTCTCTGTGTTCTGGGCCTGTTGGTTGAGTGTGGGATGGATTGCTGCAGACAGTGAGAAATAAGACAGAAAGTGAAGGAGAGAGAGGTTAAAAAAGAGACAAGGATGATTAGCTGTGGGTAGAGTTTCATGCCTGGGAGCTCACTGTGGGGATTCACTATGTGTGGCTGCAAATCTGACAGACTTAAGAAACCTTTGTCAGTTATAGGATCTACAACACGCAAATAATACTTTGAAATCATGGTCAAATCTTAACTTGTTTATGAAATCTAGTTCACAACTGATTTTCAACATACAGTATTCAACATACAATTCTAAACAAGTACACTTAAAAAAGGCACTATAGACCCTCATCATTTGTCAAGTAGTAGGAATGTTTACTCAACAAAATTTAAAAATGAACCAAGAGATCAGATCTGTGGAGAGGCAACCTTACTCATAGTAAGAATGCATGTTTTTCAATTTATTTTTGAGCAATAAAACATGAATATATACAAAATAGATAAACACAATGGTTTATGGAAAGATGTGAAATATTCCAAGAAAAGCAATAACTTCTCCATACAGACAAGAAGGTTTAGTTTGGTTTAGGACAATGTACAGAGAGATTAAGCTCATAAAAACAGAGATGTTCCACTCCAGATTATAGATAAATAGCTAGTTTCCATCTGCAGTCCCTGATTTACAGAAATAAATGATACAGGCAATTACATTCAGTCAGCAATAATAGTAATTCACACTGTTCACTGTCTGGCCCACACATACATTCACACAATATCACACAACAGACTCCCCACCATGAAAAATTATACAGTGCATCTTAAGTATGTTGCCCATATGATGGAAATTCTTGAGTGAAAAACCTTGACGCCTTCAGGTCAGTGTATCGGTTTAGTCCCATTGTCTCATTCAGTGTTACAACTTGTAATTACAGGCAGTTACATTCTGAAAAATGTTTGTGGCTGTCCCGTTCTGGTTGGACTTAAATTTTGATTGCCATGACGTCAGATGCAAACCACAGCCATGCCTTTATGTGTCGCTGTCACCCTCTATTTCTATTTTGCATTTTCTCCATCTGTGCAATGGCCCAACTGCTACAATACTGAGCTACTGTTGTCACACCAGGATTGCTAAAAAAAAATATAAATATATATATATATATATATATATATATATATATATATATATATATATATATATATATATATATATATATATATATATATATATATATATTAGAAAATCTTCCAGCATTCATTGATACAATTACATAGGTTCACTAAACACAATAATCAGCGCAAACAACAATACAAATAATAATAACAATAATAATAATATTGAATCATGGTTCTTTTGGTTTTCCATACATACTCTATCATCTATTAAACATGACTTTCTAAAGTATTAAAAAAAAGAACAGAACCTTTACGGTCACTCATTTTTACTCTTTACTTTTTGTTACTGAAACGTGATATGAGACGCTTTCCCCCGTGGGGCCGGTCTGAATTTCACAAGAATGTAAAATCAACTGTGATTCAAAGAAGCAAACCATCAGCTGGGGCTCTTGTTGGTGTTTAGGCCAAAGGGGACAAGAGTGTACTAAATATCTGACCAACCAGGTTGAAAATAGAACAAGACCAAGATGAATGAGGTGAAAAAATGCAGCCTGTTACTGTTGAAGTTTTTATTGTTGCTTAAATGTTTGAAGTTGAGATAAGCTTGAAGTAAGCTTCAAGTTTGAAAAGTAATAGTTGAAGAATATCAGGCAGGCCTATTAGTGGCATAGCACGGCCTTATAAGTTTCATCTTTTCATTTATATACATGTCAGTTTTTCAATACCAGGCACCAGTAGGTTCCTGTATGACAAAAATTTAGCGGGTTTGGTGGAGTTCCCCTACTGTAAATAAAAGCACATATGATGACACAAATAAACTGCAAAGAAATACTATGTACAATAATTAAAGTTAACAAAGATAAACACATAGGCCTGTACATGACACGTGTGGTAAAAGGCTAAAGATAGAACACCTTTGTAAAATTAAATAGATTACAGGTTTCTGATTGACTTCTAATTACTGAGGCCTGTTTCTGCACTGGGGTTAGCAATCAGTGCAACCAAAGGGGCAATTTGGACTATTAAGACCACCCATCTGAGGCTTATGGGGGGTCCCTAGGTTCTGTATGAAGTGTATGTAAAATATAGCATAATGGAATGGCAAAGACTCAAAGGATTTTTTTTTTTTAATTATTATTCTTTCTCAAACCATGTGCATCCTTTGAGTGAAGATGAGCAGCCACAAACTGCAGTGAGCTGGAGTTAGCAGAGTGGGTTGGTACAGGTTGGGCATCATACTTAGGAGTGTATGCAAGGAGTATGGGAGGTCAAGTTGTAAGCAAAATATTCAACTACTGCCTGAGTACTACAAACAGTTTTTGTGTTTGCACTCTGTAGCAGCTGTATGTAAGTCCAAGGAAAGAACTTCGAATTGGTCAACTGTGACTCACATTTGGGATGTGAGCAAAGACTGGACTTTTAGGTCTGATCCATAAGATGAGCCTCCATATTAGGATGATGGTATTCTACATTCAAATGCTTCATAATAATACAAAATCTTTTATGAAGCCATGTGGGTGATAATGTTGGCCATAACAGTGTGAACCAAATAAGTAGGTAATCTTGATGTTATCCTAATTGGTGTAAGTTTTAACTGTGTTATCTAATCTCTCCTCTCTGATGTGAACACTGCCAGTCCCACTCACCTTAGTGTGTCTTTGAAGCTCCCTGTCCGAGTGGTTGTGCTGTCTCTGTGCACTATATCCCCCAGCACATCAGAGTCCTATTGAAAAACATACTTTACTTGTTCAGAAAGACGGTGCTATTGAAGCAGGTGGAGCCCCAAACTGGAATGTGATCATGTGATTAGGCCAACAATAAGAAGCCACGGCAGATGAACCAGCACTTTGAAACTTGTGTATTGTTTATTTTCACTTGGGAGCCCTCATGCCTGGGATTTGGAAGGATGCTTTCTGGATTCAGCTGGCATCAGGATTGTGTTTCAGTAACAGTAATCCCACACATATTGCAAATGTTGACATTTTTGTGGAAGATCTGTGCATATGAGGGTTTTTTTGCTTTCTTCGCAAAGACTATAGTGGCTATAGTTGGTCTGACTTGAATTATACTATACAAGATATTGATAATAAATACTACAACACAAAGGTACTCATTCATAATAATCAGTGAGGGGAAGAATACTTTGACAATGTATTTAGTTACAGAATATTGAATACCTGAATTCAAATGTATTTTGAGAGTACTGTAGACTGAATACTTTCACAAAGAGTTGCATTTAAATTGTGGTGGGAAAACACAGGATAGCATTAAAAACAGCTTTATGTTTGTTTCATTGTTTGTTATGTATTTCCTATCACTAATTGGAGAAGGAAAAATCACACATGTACTCACCACAAGAGCAGTGTCTGTGCAGTTTGAAGCCTAAATTGTGTGATCAAATATCACAATGCATTTCTCTGATTTTTGGAAAGTAACTGTATTCTGAATACCATCAAATGTTAAACCGTACCAGAATACAATTACTCAAAATTGGTATTCTGAATACATATTGTCGGTACATGTAGTTACTTCTCAACACTGGTGATAGGTTCACAACCTATATTACAGTTCAAAAGAGAAGAGAAGCCATTAATACGCCAAATACTGTTAAGACTATCAACACTTTTTAACACAAATGGTGTTATTTTTTATGTTAATCTTTTTTGTAATCTTTATTTGTGCTTATGAATTGCCTTTATTCAAGTCAATGACCTTTTCAGTCACACATAATTGTATTGTTTATAATATGAGTTGCTTTAAAGACATGCATTTCATAATATTTGTTTATGCTTTCTATAAATTCCATCACTGTATGGTTCACTGCAGGGTCTCTTTTAAAAACCTGGTGAAAATCTTATTTGGCCTTTTCCATGTTCTGACACACAACCATGTTGTGTTCTACAATACACACAACCTGGTGGGTCGCTGCTCTCCAGTTCCATTCCTTTTGAACTGCGGGAAACGTGCATTCCTCTGTGATGTATAAACTTCTTATTTATGCTTTCGCTCAATAGTCCAATGTTAAGACAGGACTTTGGCTTACACATTGTAAACATAACTGAAACATGTGCTCAGTACAGCATCCCGTTATATAGAGAATTATCACATACAACCCCAAAAAAACAAATGGTTGTGATTATGCTTCCCCCCTCCAAACCTCTGTTGGTAAAATAAAGTATTAGTTGGTATGAAGATGGAATATAAACTCACCTTAATCTAAATGTTGAATGAAATAATGAATGTGCTTTGCAAGTCATTTGCCTTGCATGTCAACTTTCAGGTGGAAATTTCAGGTTACAACTGATATTAGATCTTGATGACGGATTTTGTGTGAAGCCATAGGCAGTGGATGACAGATGTTGGAGGGCATAATACATGTGGCCACAGAATGGATCACTTTTATTTTGTGTCTCAAAACAGAAGCAGGTGCAGTGCCCATAACACAAGAGGAGAATGCAGAGCAGGTTACAATTAAAACAAGATGTCTGTGCATGACTCAGGGCAGGACATATGTTTATTTGAACCTCTAGGCTTGGCCGGAGTGAACAAGGAAGTCTTCCAAGTGGTTTAATGTAATTACGGATGAGCCCCGGAGGTCAGCAGAAGAGAAGAAAGCATGATCCATGTCTGCCCCGTGATGTGATCAGAGGATTACCACTTCCTCCTTCCTGTTAGTTTTCTCTTTACATAGATGCCAAGTGAGAAGAGTGTTCTCACAGATAGCACAAGCCAATTATACTTAAGGATTCGGGCCCATTTCCTTTTCCTCTCTATCTTTCTTACATCTGGATTATTATCGTCATAATATTTTCTCTCTGTTTGTTGGACTTTTACTCCTCTGACACAAAATTCCTTGGATGATTTTGCCCCAAGATGCAGCATCTGTATGCCATCTTTGCCAGGCTATGCAACAGACAGGCTAACTAAAAAAAAACTGTGCAAATTTGGAAATAGAAGCTAATGTGTGGTGGTATGGGAACCATAATGGAAACTGGTCCAATGTGCTCCTGGTGTCTTTAAACTGCACACATCTGTCTGTCTCTCTATTTGTCGCATGCAATAGACACAATAAAACAATTAAATCCATTATATACAAACTAAAAGGGCATATATTATGCTCTTTTCTGATCTATGTTATAATGTTGGTTCCTCATAAAAAAAAATAATCTAGAATTGTGTTTTGTTTCATTCACGTTTAACACAAACCCTGCGTGTTTAGGCTGAGTTCTTCTCTCAAATAGAAAACACTCACAGGAACACATACAGGAAGTGCTCCACTGTGTTTTTAAACTCCACATGCGATCACTAGAATCATTTGGACAATTCCCTGGAATTGTTCATCTCTACTGAATAAAAGGTCAAATGTAGGTGTTAACTTGACATCACAAGGTGGAAAAGAGCATTTAGAGCTTTGGAGATGAAAACAGACTAATAATAAAGGATTACTCAAACAAAACACAGGTAATTCACCCCTAGATCCACGAAGTAACATTTTATGTGACCCAGTTATGGACTCACCCTTCATGTTTTTTTTTTTTTTTGCTACTGTAGCAAAATATTATCAAAACCTATTAGTGATAAAAGGTTTTATTTTTGTTATGCTTTCCATTTTGAATCATTTGTAAATGTGATATATATATATATATATATATATATATATATATATATATATATATATATATATATATATATATATATATATATATATATATATATATATATATATACTTATTACTTATTACTATGCACTAGGGTTCCACTTTGAACCAGGGTCCATAATTGGTGTGGCATACGTTGTTATGTGCACTGCCTCTGTCCCTCTGTGCTCCATTTGCTCCTTGAAAAAAATCAAGCTAGCACGTGTTTTGGCATTGTTGGTCTTGAAAACTGGCCTAAATTATAAGGTTTAATGAACAAATGTGTCACTATTTAAAGTAATAATCATCTCTGGCCTGTAAAAAAACAAAACAAAATGTTTTGTGCCAATGTTGATTTTATTTTTTCGTCTGTGCTTGTAAGGAGACCAAGTGCCTTTTGCCATTGTTTTAAAGGTTTGAATATTTTATTGTTTATTTTATTTTTCACATGATATTGTATAGTGGTCAGAGAGCAACATGAGTGCTAGAAGACCAAGTGTCGCTGTCCACTAATTAATGCCTTTTGCCACTGAACCCTGTCTCCTGTGACCATTCTGTCCACGCAACAACACAACTCCAGGTATGTTTTTGAGGAGGTAACAAGATTGTAACACGGCTTAAAACTCACAAGTATCAATTTTGTGTGATATATTTTAAATAAAGAAGAACAAAGCCAGGTTAAAATTAAATTATTTCCTTTCAATTCAATTTATATTCTAGTGATATTGGGATTGCGTGGCCAATACAGTTATTTAAAGATTCTTTTCTTGTTGTACACTATATTGAACTAATTCTGTCAAGGATATAGCCTAAATACACCATCAACATCAAGAGACATCCTGTTAAGATAATCTGTTGGGCACTGCAGCTTTCATCCACTTTTCTAATGTTTTAGCCTTTGAAAGCTCAACACCTGCTTGCTCCAGATGGTGAGTTGCACTTTTTAGCTCCCCTATGTTCTGGGTTTGTTTAGCATTCCTCTAAGACACAGACACAGCTATACACCATGTGAACAGTGGTGGAATGAAGAGGAGCCCTTTGAAAATATTACTATATACTTGGCAGCGATATAGACAAAGTGCAAAAGGACTATTGCTTTTAATCCAACAAAAGGTCCCAGTGAGTAATTTTTTAATGCATGTACCATTGTAATTCAAAGGTTCCTTGTCTATAGAAAGTAATGTAAAGTAAGGCCAAGAGGGGGCTATTCCGTATGAGCATATAGCGTCATCTACTGACAAAAACATATCATTGCAATGACCAACCACACACACAACATAATCAAGAATCTCGTATTTAATTAGACAAGTGATTTAATGTACCTTAATTTCACTTGTCTGATGCTCAGAAGTGTTGTTCCACCTTGAGGTCACTGTAATCAGTGTCTAGGAGTTCCTTGGAAAGACTTTGTCCCAAAACATTTCATTTATTGACCACAAAGTCGACAACTGGCGACTGGCTTCATTCTACAGATTTCTGCTGTTTCTGCTACTTTTCATTTTCTGTTGGGATAGGAGCAGGACAGATGTTTGATTTTAAAGGACAGCTTTAAAAACAAACAAACAAAAAATTTGATTGCCTTACGTTTGGGGATGAACTTGAGTGAACTGCTGAAGACTCAGAAACGTGACAGTCCTTCTTTTGGGCCATCATATAAAAACTCATGACCCAAACCATTGCCACACTTTCCACAACAAACCTAAAAATCAAGCTCACCTGATTATTTGCATTGTCTTACCCAGATAATGTAAACTAGAAGGCGTTTTCTGAGGAAATGCATTTTTCTTATTTACTACAATGTTATCACTGTTATGAAGCCCATACTTTGAGCTAGATATGTATAGATATATATTTGTTTCTATTTTCCCATTTCATTTTTGATTCCCTCAACTACAACAGTTATATTATACTCTAATATAAACTATTAATAAATGGTCCAAATTTAGTTAAACATGTTTTCTGTGTTGTATTTTAGTGTTAGTAAATAAAAATAGTTCACCTTTAAAGGTCCCCATGCTTCAGGGTGTTTGGACACGCTGTCTGGGTGAATGGTCTGAGAGAAAGCTGGCCAGGGAGAAGAGTGCTGAAACTTTGAGCTGCTGGAGAACAACTCGTGGCTACAGTCCGCACACACGTATATGCCTCAAATGGGGGGGGGGGGGAAATCTCAGAATAAACAGACTTTAAACAATAAATATAAAGCACATTTTCCCAGACCAGAATGCTCACCAGGTTGGAAATGGTTTGTATATTCTTCTCCTCCAGCAAAAGAGCAATAGGACATTTCGTCCATGTTTTTCCTTCTCATACTTAGCTAGAAATAACCTGCACTTTCAACTGTGTGGCACAACTGTGGCAGTCTTGTGTAATGCCACGTTTTTCTCATCATTTCCACGTGAGGGCAGCATTCAATAAAGAGAGTGAGAGCGAGACAGAGTCACTTCATCTTTATCAACAAAATATTCAATTAGGAACAAACAAATTAGGAACATAAGCATTAACATTAAAATATTTATTTTTGTTTTGCACATATATGAGATATTCTTCTTTGACATTAATAATTTAAGTCAAATTTAAGTTTTCTGTTGTGGAGTCTAACACCTGCTTGCTCTCCATGGAGACAGATGATGAACCCTCCACCAGAAAATGTTATGCATCTTTAATACCTTGTATTAAATTGTTGCAAAAATGTACACCCTTACAAAGATGTCTCTTATAGATCTAAATTTAAATTAAAAAAAATTTTTTTTTCATTTTTCATTTCATTTTGTGATTGTTACAGTGTAAATAAAAAATATTACATTATTAATTGAGTGCCTACCACTCAAATGAATTACAACTGCATTTGAATTTGCATAGAGAGATCCGGAGTCTTGTGTTCCATGCTGTGAGGTGGAGTCATGGTTCTTCAGAGCTCTAGTGTCCCGGATAAGGCTTGTACCAGACCTCGTCATACAATGTCCTCATCTTCAGCAGCTGAGTAACTTCAACAGATACAGCAGCATTCATAACTCACCTTATTGTCCATCTACCTTATCTAAAATTGATACATACAAATTTATACATGGCAGTAATACGAGCATGGGATTATTCAACAGTTCTATTGTATTAATATGCTCTGACCTTTGGGGACAAACTTCAGTGAGCTGCTGAATATTCAGAAACGTGAGGCCCCTTTTGATGGCCCATCATTTACAAACTCGTGACCCAGGCCATTTCCACATTTCCCACATCGCACCTGCAGAAAAGGCATTGCAGAATAAGAGAACCAAATACATATATTCTAAAAGACTCATATTTATTGACAGGTTTTCAGAGTGACTATCCTAGAATACATTTTATTACAAGATATAAAATCACTAGAGTTTGACTACCTTGTATGCCCCAGATCTTTCTTTGGCCTTCAACACACTATCCTCATGAATAGTCTCAGTGAATGCAGGCCAAGGAGAGGAGTGTTCATACTTGGATCGACTGGAAAACAGCTGGTGGTCACACTTTGAGCAGACATAAATACCTAAAAAAAACATCAACAACAAAGCACTATCGTTGAGTGGCACAGACAACCCATTAAAAGGTGGGATAAACTTTCTATTTAGAAAACAAAGCATTTGTTTTGCTTGTAGGTTGTTCTGTCATCAGTCATTTATTTAATGAAAACTTATCTCATCAGTCTTGACAATACTACTGGTGTTTTTATATTGTGTTAAGCTTGTTATGGGCATTTCACGTTGTCAGATATAGTTAGTTATACAAAGTTAGTTATTACAAAAATGTTATGCTTTGTGTTATCTGTAAAACACTGTACGAAGTAGTGATGGGCCACTCGAGTTTGAGGTGTCATCTACCCATCAGCAGTAAAAAAAAAAAAATGTTCAGCCCGCACCGTCGTCTCCGCTGGCTCCACGTTCCGCCCCTGGGTCCTGGCTGGTAACTCGTCCCCGCTCATCGCCAGATCTACCCTCGTTACTGTACCATTTATCACTAAGTGTAAATAAACACTGTAAACATTCCCCGAGTTCTGCATTATTTGGTCCACTTTGCCTGCCATTACGACAGAAGCATGTACTTAAATAAACTGTAACTTGATTTGCAACTAACTTTTCTAAAACTTTTGCAAGACAAGGTCATTTATTGGCCGGAAATGATTATTATTTAAAGGCAAAACGTGCCGTTTTCCATAATTCTGTTATAACTAGTTAGTATGATTAACGCAGTTAGGTAAAGCTAGCTCAAGCTTCTTGCTGCACTTTGGTTTGGTGAGGATTGGCTTGACATCAAAGCCAATCCGCGAATAGGTACAGAGATATATTCACTTACCAGGCTTGAAGTGGTCTTTGAAGACCTCTCCTCCGAAAAAAGAACAAAATGACATATTTAGTTAAGATAAGTTTCTTCAGAGCGAGCCAAAGTTATGCAACCGAAACCATGACGAAAAATAAATCTCCAGGACACTTCCGGTTTTCATAGTTTTTCAAAATAAATTAAAATAAAAAGTAAATAGGAAGCTTTATTTATTATTTTCTACTTCAGTTAGTCATGCCAAGTGACTGTATCATGAGAACTAATTCTATCTACAAAGTAATCAGAGAAATGACCAAGCTTCATTCGTGCTGTTTGCTTTGCTGCTGTTCTGATTCTTGTGTCGGTTCAACGTTAATCAGGATAAAAATCCATACAAATCATAGACTGTATATATAAATTAGAAATAAAATGAGATCCAGTTCCAACCGTCCACGTTAAGACTCGACTCGTTCACGAAGGTCACGTTCCAAAAACAAAAAACGACGTGCCATAAAACAAAACAAAAAAAATTAAAAAAAAAAAAAAAAAAAAAAAAAAAAAAAAAGCAAAAAAAAAAAAAAAAAAAAAAAAAAAAAAAAAAAAAAATTTTAAGGGTATTGTACAGACATTATACAGACATTATACAGACATTATACAGACATTACAGAGACATTATACATACATTATATAGACATTACACAGACATTATACATACATTATATAGACATTACACAGACATTATACATACATTAGACATTCATTATACAGACATTATACATACATTATACAGACATTATATGCCTGTGGGTTTGACAATATATCTCTGTCAATATTTAAGTGCAATGGTTGATACTGAACCTTACCATTTTTGTAAATAAATGACAGAATGACTTTGTTAGAGAAATGCAAACTGATGCCTGTCCAGAATCATTGGTCCCTAAAAGCTGCTTTGCTGACAAACTGATAAAGTAATGTGTTGTATTATGGATAATATGTTTGTTGATTTAGATTGAACTTGTATTACACACAACTCAATGTGAAACTATCACAAAAGTGCAGAAATATCATGTGATTATGTAGAAGATTCCATAAATTCTGTTCTTTTTATTTTTAGGAGAGCTAGCTCTTAAAGATACATTAGCTTTTAAAGATACATTACACTTTACACGACTCAGTATTGCCTATACTGTAGCTACATTTATTTATTTATTTATTTATTTATTTATTTATTTATTTATTTCCTATTCACCTGCAATGTCTCGCCTTAAGATTTTGTACAGTTGTGCTGCAGCCTCTTTTAGTTTAAATTAAATAAGAAATATCTGGCAGTTTCAAATATTTTGTCTTTCTTTTATTTGCTTCAGTTTTTTGTAAAAGTGTTTTGACCCATCTCAGCTTTGCAGTCTGTGATTTATGATAATTAATGATTTTGGAACCTTTATATAATTAGTGGAAATAATGAGTCATAATTAGGTTATAAAGCTAACTGATAGTGTGCTTAAATCGCCCTTACAGCGCCCTGTGTGCGGATGCGCAGACAACACATCGAGCTGCGTGTGTTTTGACACCGGCTGGACGCCGCGCAAACAGGAGTCGCCGTCTCCTGTTGGATTTGAGTTTAATCTGGATTAAAGTTTGGTCCACTCTACGGTCAGGACTTCAATAATCACATTATTCTATGTAGGGCTGACGCGTCGTCAGGGCAAAGGCTGGACTAATGCCCTGTGTCCAGGCCATAATCATGTTTCGATAAATGCGAGGCAAGAAGACTAGATTTGAAGGCTCCGGGCATAAAACAAGAGACTTTCGGGGGATGACATCTTTGCGGGAGCCGGGGGATGAGCGCTGAACGGGGTGATAGAAGAAGCACAATGCGCTGCAGCATCCGGACACATGACTGCAGGATAAGTGCAGTGCAGCACCGGGAGAAGTGTGTGCACTCTGATCTGTCTGAGTACTGCGTCAAAATCGTTAAGGTGAGTGAAATAATTAAGAGCATATACTTACGAGATAGTAAATAACCTTATTACATTATTATTGGCTATTCAACTGTGCAGTGGATGCAAGCAAACTTTCAAGAAATATGCTGGCTTGGTTAGATCTATTCGTTACACATCCAGTATGCTAAGAAACACTTGTAGGCTATATTTCCAGAATAGTAAGTAATTGTACTCTTAGCCTTTGCTTACTGGTAAGTTTTATATCTTGTTGTACCCACCTGCAGAGAGATTTTTTGTTTAATCCCAGTCCTTATTATTTATTATTTTGACATATCTATCTACATAACAAATATGTGTTTTGTAAACACAAGTTATGATTTTTGGACAATGATTGAAATATATATTTTAAAAATAGTTTAATATCATATGATTATTTCACAGTTGACCTAGACAATGATGACAAGAATTTTATCTTTTTTTTTATTTGTAGTTGACGTAGAGACCTGCTGTGCTCCAGTCATTTTGTGGTTCACGTTCTTTCGTGCCCCTACTCCCCTGAACTGACTGTATAACACAAACATCATGGAGGAGAGCAAGCTCATCTTCAGCCTGGACAGCTGTGAAGAAGGGCCAATAGTGTCATTTTCTAAAGACAAACCACAGACAGGCTCGGACTTCACTCTGGGGATGGATCTCACACTAAACCAGGGCTGCACTTCTCAGGCTCCTAGTTTGCCTCACTCTCCTTCCTCTCCTGGCTCTCTTGCAGATATGTGTTCAACCCATGAGCCTCCAACTACCAACCTTGTCAAATCCTCATCGTCAGATCTTGAACTAAAGGAGGACAGCCCTGTGAAAGGCAAGCCACTGCTGTCTCTGGTTAAATCACTGAGTACAGAAATTTCCTGTAGGGTTGAGCATGATGAGAATCTATCAAAGTCTGACTCAAAGCTTCATTTGTATCCGCGTAAACAACTCATTCAGCAGAAAATCCCAGAAGCAAGACCTGAAGATGTGGAATTACTTTGTGAAAACGACCCTTTGTCTATGGGCAGTTTGTCCCCCATAGAATCTAAGGGGAGTTCTTTGATTGCAGAGCTTGAGGACACCCGGCGTAAATTTTCTGAAGCTATGCACGATCCTTTCTCTATGTTTAGTAAGATTATTGGTGATGAAAGCCCCAAACAAGGGAGATCTATGAGTACAGGAGACCCCACAGTTTCCTATGTACCAGACCTGAAGTGTCGCAAAAGGACAGACAGTGAGCACAGAGGTGTTTTTGATACACAAATTGGGAAATCTAATAAAAGATCATTTGTTAAATCACCTATTACAACAGAAAATCACAATGCAGTGGACCACAATGAAACTTGTTCACCTAAAGTCATCATGCAGGTTTTGGAGGATCATAGCAGAACCAGAGAAACTAATGTCACAAGTCGAACCTATTATCAGAACATGCTCCCTGGTGCCTCATTGCCTCTCTACTGGCTTCTACCTGTAGGACTTATGGCCTACGGCTTCTTAATCCTCCCCCTGCCCCCGTATATGACAGGCCTGTCTGTGGGGGTGGCATGCGGATTCCTTTTGGGTCTAATTGTTGTGTATGTGTTTGCACCAAGACAAACTACCATCCGAAGAAACAGAAGGCGGAATATCACTCCAGTGTACAGAAAACAAATAGAAGAAAGCACTCTGGAGGTAAACAAGGTTACATACAAGACTCAAGTAATACATGTTACTAAGATTTGTTATTTATATTTCTCTTTGCTCAGCCATTGTTGCACAGCCAAATCATAAATGTGCCTGCCTCTCTTATTTGCCTACAGGGAAATGTCCTTTTGTGTACTGTGCACAAAGCCATCATCTATCTCCAAGTTAGAATGTAGCCATATCTAATATTCTACATAATACTAAAGACTATTTCAGAGTCCATAGTGCTAAATGAGATAGATGTGCATGTCTCATGTTCCCCTCCTGCTGAGCTTTGCTGTCACAGCGTGCATCACCTGTGGTGGATTTAATTAGCTTGAGTATGGTATTTCGTCAACACATTGTGTCAAGTGAAAAAGAGGCTGCAATGCATGCAATTTGTGGACTATTAAAGCAGAGATTTTGCATGTACATTTACAAGTATAAAATTAATCATTTGGTGTCTCCAATATAGCTATGGTTTTCAGTTTTCATTCTCTTGCAGGGCTGGATGAATGAGATGTACATTTATGATGCTGAGACTTTTCACCCTTCTGCCACACACTCTGTGTATGTGTCACTGGAGGGCAGTCGCCTACAACTCTCTCTTCCCAATACAAACATCCGCCGCTGGGCATCAGTCAACGAAACCCCTCCAGAGCCTGCTGCCTTTGTGCACTCCCGAGTCTACAAGCTTACAGACTGCAAGGTCAGCGTGAATAGACCCTTTCAAAGGTCCTGATCTAGCATGTCCTTCATAAAAGGTTACAAAAAGACAAGGTGGCTGTGAAAGTCATCTCTCTATGGAGATGTTACTGCTTTGCCTATAATGCTCCACAGTATGGCATGGAAAGCGTCTAACATGCATTTGTTCAATTGCAGTTTTTTATACTTTGGAAAAGCATACATTTTTATTGTGAGTGGAGTCACCTCTCTACAGATTTGTAACTTGACTGGGTAGCAGAAGTTGCTTGTCACTGTGAAGATAAGGCAAGGTTAATCCCATAGTGTGGAACACTCCAGGCCAGGCAGTAACATTTCAATGGAACAAGACCCTCGATCATAAATGTTACACTCTGCACCTTTAATACTATTGCAAGAGTTTCATATAACGTCTTAGGTAGCACTCTTTTGTTCCAAATTATCTTTTGTTCCAAACTATTGCACCTTGCACTTACTGAGAGTACTCACTATGTCCAGTAAATATTGTGTCCTTAGACAAAACACTTAACTCATCTTGTCTCTGTTTTTTAAGGTACTGGTGTTTGAATGCCATGAATACTAGTCTACCTTATGTCTGTGTCTGCAGACATAGCTTCACGGTTTGTTTTTTACAGGTATCCCTGTTGCCTTCTGGTTTGGCACGAAAAAGGATATGGAACAAGAAGTACCCCATCTGCATTGTGCTGGCTCCTGGGGAAGGTGACAGGCAGGAAGAGGGTAAAGAGGGGGCAGAGAAACTAGTGACCCTTTATCTGTTCGGCCGCACGGGCAGAGACAAGGAGGAGTGGTTTCAGCATTTTCTTTCTGCATCCAAGCCTGAGGCCACAAATGGTGACTGGGATGAGGGGGGCTCAAGTAAGAGAAAGAATACATGGGGTAAAATATTTGTCTTTTACTTGTCCCTTTTATTTAACATCAATATTTCATATTTGTTTGCACCAGACATTGTGTGTGTTGGAGAAACTGTTCAAGATAGTTTTGAGGAGCTGGTGGACTTGACTGGAGCTATGAAAACAAGGACTTTGGTGGATTACAGCACCTACATGGTTCAGTTGATCAACACAGAGAGCTATGAAGCTATTCCCAGTCCAACAGACAAGGAAGGCCCCATTATATACAACAGTACTGAGGTATTAATTGAAGATGTCATTTTAATGAAATGTTATGTTGAACCTGCTGTGCTGTGGAAATGACAGTGAATTGAGTTTTTATTACCTGAAGGCAATGGTAATGAGGCTCACAAATAGATCAAGAAGGTCTTATAATTTACTTTTCATTTTCTCATTTCAGATTCCTAATAAAGACAACACATGTGGTCTTGAGCCTGGAGCCGAGATGGGTGCAGATTTGGGGGCACTTGGGAGCTCTGCAGATGGACAGCCCCACTGGGTGAACTCACTAGTTGGTCGAATTTTCTGGGACTTTCTCAGAGAAAAATTCTGGACTGACCAGGTTGCACACAAGATTCAGAAGAAACTCAGCAAGATCAAGGTATGAGAGATAATCATTTGTTAACTGTTTATAATTTATTATTGCTTTTTTGTTATTTGAATCTAAGAAATACTGAAACACAGTGTACCTCGGCATTAAATAGATAAGATGACTTTTTTTTATTCAGGAGGAAGATTTTTTTTAATGTTTTTTTATGGCTAGGTTAAAAATGTTAATGAAATGGTTGATTGGCTTGAGTGCATGATAATCTCTTTTGAAGCTTGTGCCAGTAAAGCTGAAATGAAAGGGCTACTCTCGCTTTAACACCCACCCTGTTCTTTCCCGTAGTATCCTTCCAATCATAATTATGTTGGGGGGGGAAAAGTATATTCTAAATAGTTAATGAGTATTTGTGCTTATTTCAAATGAATTCACCATCAATTTTTGGCTTGTATTTTTCCCACAGTTGCCTTACTTTATGAATGAACTGAAACTAGCTGATCTTGACATGGGTACTTGTCTGCCTCAAGTCATCAGCACATCCAAACCTTCATTGGATCGCAGAGGTATAGGTTTTCTTCTAAACATATACAGTACATATAAAAAAACAGTGGTGGAATAGCTCAGAGATAATTTCTTATTACATGCTTGTAATTATTTAATGTGTTAATGTGTTAATCTATTATAATTTTGTGTGTGTGTGGGTGTGTGTGTGTGTAAACAGGCTGCTATCTGTCAGAACTCTGCAGTCAACCTGGGACACAGACTAATTTATTTCACTGTGGAGTTTACCTTGTAAACCTTTCCATTGTCCAATTAGTAATCGTCTTAGCATTAGCCTAAGCCTAACCAACAATGACAAGCTCAAGCTAACCTGTGTTTGTCTGATGTCACCTGCCCAGATCAACCTCCCCATTTAAAAAGCATCACTTGGGCATTTATTCCCTTGCGTTTGGCTTGTTTTGTAGGTTTATGGCTACAAATGGAGGTCATGTACACAGGCTGCCTTCACATGACCCTAGAGACAAAGATGAACCTGTGCAAGTTAGGAAAAGATGATGAAATCCAAACTGAAAGTCTTCAAGAATCTCTTCAATTTGGGTGACAATTTAGATGCCCATTTCATTTAAACATGTTACTCCCTAAAAGACATAATTGTTGATATACTGAATTCTTTTTCTAGGTCTAAACCCCGGCTGTCCATACTAGCTGACAGTGATGAAGAGTCATCCAGCGCTGGATCCTCTGATGAAGAGGATGTGTTTGAGCCTGTAGGGCCTCCAGGAGAGAAGACCACTGTTGTAGGGGCTGATGGGTAAGTCATCTGTCCTACACCCTATTGAATTAACCTTGCTTGTACCAGAGTTATTTGTATTTGGATAGAAAACTGCCCTATTGTTGGAAGCAAATATATTCAACAAGTGGTAGAAATGTACTGACTTCTGCTGACCATTATTTGCAACATATTTTCTCATTTTAAAATCATCATCTTCCCTCTTAGTAGTGGGAACAGCACAGGCAGGAAGATTCTCCGATTTGTGGATAAGATCGCAAAGTCCAAGTACTTCCAGAAGGCTACTGAAAATGAGTACATCAAAAAGAAGATCGCAGAAGTGTCCAACATGCCTCTGATGCTCAGTGTGGAAGTTCAGGAGTTGTCAGGGACTCTGGCTATCAACATCCCTCCACCCCCTACTGACAGAATATGGTATTACTAATTGTGCAAATTAAATAATATATAATAATATAATAATATGTTTCTTAAACTGTGAATTATGTACCACTGGCTTCTGGCGGCCCTTTGTAATTTTGTTTTTGCACTCCTTGTACCAGACCAACATTTAGGATAACAATTGCTACGGTTTAGCCCTAGTGCAGACCTGGTATAGTCCCAGTTTTCACCCAGTATAGATCTTGTGGTTCACAGAGACCCATATCTTATTGGGTGGTACTTTGTGTTAAAAGTTAAAGAACCACTGTCATACCCATGCAGGGTAAAATTTATATAACAATAAATCCTTGTTTTGATCCTCAAGGTACAGTTTCCGAGTGCCCCCGCGGTTAGATCTCCATGTCAGGCCGATGCTTGGGGAGAGGGAGGTCACATTCATTCATGTCACCGAGTGGATAGAAAAGAAACTACAGTGCGAGTTTCAGGTACTTTTTTACTCTCTATATAATATATAAAGACTTGACTTGACATCTCAAATATTGTTTTTGTATTGTTGTTTAAAACAGAAAGTGTTTGTAATGCCCAATATGGATGATCTGTACCTGCCACTGATGACTTCTGGCCTGGAAAGCACACCAGTCTCCCATCATTCTTCGGTCCCTTCATCTCAGCAATCCTCTATAGAATCTCAGGAATATTTGTCCGAATAGCACTCACCAAGACAAGAAATGTGGTAAAGTTTACTATGCATGGGTGTTTTGAGTATGTTTGAAGCCAAAGGTTCTGATACAACATTGTATTTGAGTGACTCATGTTGTTAAGAGCAGTGAAATAGGCTGTGGTGTATGACACCAGTGGAAGCTGTTTTTTACCGAAATGGTTTTTAGGCTAAAATGGACAATTTTGCATGACAAATCAGTGCTTAAAAGCACTGTCTGTGTACTGTTTCTTTTTCTATTTCCCAATCAACAAATTGTTATATTTTTGCATGTTGTTGGAGAAATAAATGAAACAGCCTAATATGTTTTTCTTTTAATGAAACAATGTCATAAATCACTTGACAGCATTGACACTATCACTTTATGCTTTAGATCAAAAAGCTCTTAAGCTTCTTGTTGAGGCTCTTTGACAGTCTTCAGTGCATCTTTCTTCAAAGGCCCCTGCAGCCAATTACCGAAGTTTGTAATTAATGATAATATTAATAGAGATGGTACCAGTTCAGAGCTGCTCATGCTTACCATAAAAGCCCTCTTCTCCTGTGCAGTCTGGAAACGACCATGACCAAACTTGGAAGTAGTATCAATGAATTTGAGTTCAATCTCTTCTTTGGACTTGCGAGATGTGTGCACAAGCAGAGACTACAAAAAGAACATGTGGTGAGCCTATTGTTATGGGAATTTGCATTAGAGTTATTGGAGATACCTTTCTCAATGTTAGAACACGCTTCTTGGCTCCAACAACGCATCCTTTCAGCATGACAAAATCATTATTCACTTCACCATAGTGAGGGAAGCCTCCCTAAAGATGGACGCATTATATAGTAACAAGTGGTGAATGTTATTGAATACAATGGAAAAGGTCAGATACCATGGGAGTGATAGTTTTCTGGCTGGTGTCATAGTTAGTGGAGGCATTGTTCCTTATGACTTTTCCATCTTGCATGTGGACACCTTGGCCAATGCGAAAAATCTAAACAGAGATTAGACATGTGAAGACCTCTGTTTATTAACTACTGTCCAATGTATAGCTAAATTTTGAAATGTAATATCCCATGTCAGTATAAAATAACATTAACAGTTATTTGAAGTGTATATCTTACTTTCTTGTTAAGCTCAGTGCGGTGATGGTAGCCTTTCTGACCAGCACGAGCAATAGTGTATCCAACCCGAGAGGGATGCCAAGCTCCAATGCAAGCAACCTTCCTCAGACCCTTGTGAGTTTTTCGGGGAAGCTTTTTTGTGCGCCATCTACTTGTTACTCCTACGAATATGATCACAATAATTGAAGTTTAAACAATAACTGAAAGGAACAATTTGTTTAACTGCATTTTCACCTTTAAAACCATGTCCCTTGGTGACACCAATGATGTCAATCATTTCATTCTGGGTAAAGACAGCAGAAACTGGAATGGCCTGCTCTAGTCGCTCTTTGGCCCAATCCACTTTATCTGAGATGGTACCTCCATTAAGCTGCACCTCCATAATGTGGGCTTTTTTCTGCTTAATGGGTAGCAAGCGCATCTGTAAAAAAGAAGGTTATAAGAGTAAATCACATTTTTATTTGTTAACTCATCCCTGAGATGCATGTGAACTACTTTATCAGCATTTTATGAGAAGTAATAGCATAATAATAATGTTATTAGTACCGAGTTCTGTGTGATCTTGAAGCTTTATAGTGACCAATTCTTTTGTTTACTATCCATACTTCTCTGGGCAGTGCATGTGGGAGCACCAAGTGAACTTCTGCTTGAAGGATTATTTTTAAACTGCTATTTGAAACTGCACCCCTCGATGTCTCCTTCTCATCGTTTAGCTGAGAGTGCTGGGAATGTGAAGACTTTTTTCCCCTCTGTGTCGTATCAATTAGATTAAAAGTCCTAGACATCTGCCCTTTTAAAAAGGTCATCATCCAAACTAATCAAAGCAATTCAACGCCAGTCAGGTTAAAACAGGCAGTGTGTATTCTGTCATACAGTATAATGTGTAACAAGCTACCTGGGAGTGCACTAAAACTCTTATCACTGAACAGTATCTCTTCATTGCTGCAAAATCTTTGTCCAGTTGTTTCTTCCCTGTCTCATCCTGCCACTTCTTACTGTATTTTGTGAAGGCCTTCTTCTTGCTCTTGTACCTAAAACACAAGAAGAATGTAACTAGAGTAGATAAAATACACATTTCTATCTTTACAGATGCACACACCAGTTTCTGTAAAATCTGCGCTTGCACTCATCACTTAGATGTTCTGCAAAGATGGTCTTGAGTGCACGCAAGCCGCGCACAGTGCTCACATATCCTACTACTCCCACCACAATGACTGGAGGAGTATCAATGATGGTTACTGCCTCCACCTCTTCACGCTTTGATTGCTCTGTACAGATAGGGACAGATAATGTGTTAGATGTGATAATAGGGTCAATCAATCTTATTTTACAAATTTGACTACACAAGCATTTTGAACATACTAAGGCCAGTGCGGTGCATTTCCCTGAGGGTATGGGTCATGCCAGCTTTATAACCCAGAAAAGCTGTTAGGTGGACAGGCTTGCTTGGATCATCTTTGGGCCAGGACCGCACCCTGCCCCTGTGCCTCTTGCTGCGTTTGTGAGGCAGAAAACCCATATGTCCATGACGAGGGGCTGAGAATTTACGATGCGACTAGAGAAGACATTTCCATGAGACATTATGAAAGAAGAACAGATGGAAGCTACATGACAAGATTTTCCTTTTATTCACTTTTCTATTAGGACCACAGAAAGGTTAGCGGTGCGAGTGTGCACAAGAAAATTCGTACACAATACAACAGGTATTGTTAGAAATAGTTTCATAAGCAGTAATTATTATATCAAACTGTGCAGCTTAACATGCTTCTTGCAGGCACAGAGAGAACACTGTGACAAACAAAGCAACACATGGAAGCAAAAATAACCCAAAAAGAGGCACTGACCATGACTGTGCACTGTGGAGGCAGAAACAGAAAGAGAGAAGGGCTGGCGTTAATGATCATACATGAGATGGCCCACAGAGTAAAGATTCTAATTTAGTGTTTGGCCCAGCCGAGGAGCTGTATTCACTTTCAAATAGGGTGATCTGTGCCAAGAAGTCAAGAGAAGGTGGGAAGAGGTGCACTGACTTTCCAAGGAAGACAAAACATGCAATGCCCTAAGAGGCAACTAACTGCTGTTGTGATTTTGGGCTTTACAAAAATAAATTGAACTGAAACTGAATTTAAATTGAATTCAATGAACATGAACATCGCATGTATAAAATAATTACAAAGATATTTCACTGTTAAAGATATTACAATATTTCACTGTTATCAAACAATGCATAACTTTTGTTCTCTTTTATTAAATCTAATACAAACAAGCTGCAATGGTCATAGCCTCAAGTGACAATTTGCAAAATACCATTTAATACAAGAAATACACAAATGCTGTGGGGGTCTAATTTGTGTAAATGTGAAAGCATTTATTCTAGTCAGATGACATCTAAAAGTGGAAATTTAGTTTAGCTTCCTATTTATGCATAGCATATAGTATTACAACATAGACAAAAAAGTGTGCATTACCAAATATTTGTATTTCTCATAGGGCCTTAATTATATCACTGACGCCCCTTAGTGTATTTCTATGGAAGAACACGTTCACGTTGCGCAATACAAAACATATTTTCCAACGTCTTCTGTTTTCATTAAAAAAAAACTTAAATTAATGTATTGTATTTAGATGTGTCAATGTATAAAACAGTGAACAATAGAAACATTTTTCATTTAGTAAATAAAATGTTGACCTCTACAACGTCATCATTGTCGGTTTTCTGCGCATGCGTGGATTCTAGAGGAGAGTTGAGGTCATACTGTAGGATTACTTTTATTGTGTGTCTGTGTGTACAAAACGTGAAAATGCCATCGGATTTTGACAAGGGGGCATACCCAGAGCCTCCTCGGCAGACTCCTGCACCTGACAAACAGACTGCACTACCAAACCCAGCTATAATCTTGTCAAAGCTCTTCTATTACTCCGTGGATGTGCCTGTCACGACATTGAGAGGTAATGCTAAAATGCTACGTGAAGCTAAATGAAGCTAAATGAAGCTATACAACACAGCCTCTTTCAACCTTTATGCATAATTGTCTATGGGTACATTGCTGTGCGAGAGTAGATGATAGATATAAAAGGCGTACTAAGTGAGATTTTGATATTAAATTTAATAAACATTTACCTATTTGTGTCCACAGATACCAGGTGGACGTGTTCAAATCAAATATTCCTCTTACAGATAACATTACAATTTTTGACAGAAACAGTTTAAATGATGGCCAAGTTGTTTCTTATTTTTTGTCGTTTTGGTGTCTAATCAAAAGCAGAATGAGCCTCACGCGACTCTCACGATTTGGGTTGCCAGCTTCAATGCTGCCACCCAGTCGGTTTTAACCTAAGAGGCTCTCTGTGATCTGAATGGTCACCTAAATCCAAGCACCTTTACTCAATCATTAATGAGTGCTAATGCAGCCTCAGCAGCTCAGTGAGTGAATTCTAGAGGTTTTGAGATTTCACATGAAACATGGCCTGTCCATATAGTGAGAAAAACTTGAGTGTCTCTATGTGCAAGTTAACATTAAAATTGCAACCTACATACTGTACTTTTTTAACCATGTGTATAATTTATCTTAGACTCAATATTTATGTTGACTTGTGAGCATGACATTTTTGTTAATTGTTTTTGAAGGTGTTGTAGACAGTATAAGGTCCAACAACAAGTCTGTGTACTACCACCAGAAGTTCCGGCGAGTCCCCGACCTGACTGAATGCGAGGAGGGTGATTACCTGTGCTACTATGAGGCAGAGATGCAGTGGAGGAGAGACTAGTAAGTGTTGCAGGTCATTCATGCCTTAGACCACATGTGTCAAACTCAAGGCCCATGGGCCAAATGCGGCCTGCCATGTCACTTTATGTGGCCCGCGACAATTTAAATTAAAAGATCTGACTGTCTTAAAATATCAGTTTATCAGGAGATATGCAGTTACACAGCCATTTTTTTCCATATGCAATATTTCTAACTTGAATAAGTAATAAATATAGAAATGGTTAATTAACAAGATTTAAAAAAGTATTTGACATAACATTTGGTTACGTTTAGTTACATTTATCTTACAGTTACATCTGGCCCTTTGAGAGCAACCATTTTGTTGATGTGGCCCTCTGTGAAAATGAGTTCGACACCTCTGCCTTAGACCATTTAATAACATTGGATCTTATTGTTTTAAATTAGACTTAAGTATCTAATGTATTGGCATTACTTTTTTTTATAGTAAAGTGGACCAGGAAATACTAAAGATTGTACAGGAGAGAATGAGAGCCTGCTACCAGAGAGAAGGAGCCAGTTATGAGCAGAATTGTGCCAAGGAAATCCATCAGTTTAATGAAGCAGCTAAAGACTTTCAGTCACGCTGTGAGTACTTCAATAAAAGATGGCTTCAGATAACTTACAATTGTGTGCCCTCTAGCATTCATATTCTTTATTTTGTCCTGCAAATGTTAATGAAATGCCAACATTTTTTCATTTGTAGATGGAGACCTTGGGGCTTATGCCAGTGCACGAAAATGTTTAATGAAGCAAAAACAAAGAATGATGGAAGCCCAAGCTGAGAGTGCTTAAGAATCTGAGTGTTATTCTGTATAATAATTGTAAAATAAAATGTTTTGACCTCAAGAGTTGCATCATCCTTCTCATTGGCCACACTGCTGCAAAACCACAAACCTTCCCAAGAGGCAACACAGGACATGTACAAAGACTCTACCATGAGTTGCTGATATAATGCACAGCACACTACATTTGACTGCCAAAGATGTTAGTTTTGCAATTGCACCTGCAAACTTTAAAGTTGCAGTTGCGATGCCAACTTCAGACACACCAAATGGGTAAATACTCTCATCCAACTGTGCCCAACACTACTGTTGAGTTTCATTCTAGAATTCAACTAGGGGGAAATCAGAGCAAAAGTAACTTGGCGATTAATCTGGGCTCTAGTCAAACCAGAAAGGTCAGTCCTAAAGGCCTATCATGCCACAAAGGCACAGAAGCACTATTTTATAAGTGCCAGTGAAACATTCACTTTTTCCAAGTCACTAGTGTTGATACAGTAGCATTAAACCCATAGTGTACCTCAATACCAACCATTGTCTCAGCCCAACTTCAGACAATTTTAAGCCATAAGGGGGGAGAAAAAAGTCATCGAGTTTCAGAAATGTTTTATTTCAACAATTCTGTAAAAAAGTCTTAGGAGGTTGCAGTTACAGCCGCTTGTCCCCTCTGCACATTCACCCTGGTGTGATTCTTGGCCAGATGGTCAGTGAATTCCTGTATTAAGCAAAGAGTTAGTACCACTTTAATAGTTTAAACTAGCAAGCAACAACTTTATGAACCTGGTATGGAGACTTTGTGAAGACAGTTTCCTTCCAGAGGTCAGGGGTCAGGTAGCTGTAAGTCTTGGAGATTGCATCAAAGGTGGCCTTTGCTGAAATGGCAGGGGGAAAAAATTGGTTACATTTAGTAATTTACAACTAATCAAAATGCTTGTTGAGCACTGACAGGGGGAACAGAGCAGACTATTAAACAAGTCTATCTGCCGTGCATTTCAATACTCATCACTTTCTCTCCTGATAACGACAACTGCACCACTGCAGGTGAAGCTGAGCAGAGCAAGGAGAAAAAAAAAAAAAAAAAAACCTCAAAAGAAGCCTCACCAAAGTTGCCAAGTGTGGCCGTGCAGCCTCTGGCAGAGGTGTAGCAGTCATCAATACCAGCCATCATGAGCAGCTTCTTGGGCACAGGGGCAGACACAATGCCAGTACCGCGAGGAGCAGGGATCAGACGCACCAGGACAGAGCCACAGCGCCCAGTCACCTTGCAGGGGACAGTATGGGGTTTGCCGATCTTGTTACCCCAGTAGCCTCTCCTGACCGGGACAATGGACAGCTTGGCCAGAATGATGGCACCACGAATAGCAGTAGCCACCTCTTTGGAACACTTGACTCCCAGTCCAACATGGCCATTGTAATCTCCAATGGCAACGAAGGCCTGTAATGGATAACAGTCAACTCATTGTTCAATTGGGTTGTCATCATTACCAATTCAATAATTTCTCACCTTAAACCTGGTACGCTGTCCAGCCCTGGTCTGTTTCTGAACAGGCATGATTTTAAGAACCTCATCCTTAAGACCAGATCCCAAGAAAAAGTCGATGATCTCAGACTCCTATTAAACGAGGTAAATAGCTTATGTAGCATTCCTTTTAGTTCAACTGAAACACTATGAAATACCATTTCACATGACGTACCTTGATGGGAAGAGAATACAGGTAAATCTCCTCCAGAGACTTGATTTTCATGTCTTTGACCAGGCGACCCAGCTTGGTCACAGGAACCCACTAGGGGACAAGTAATTTAAAGCCACGATCTTGGGGAATGTTTACGCTTCATTAAGCCAATCAACTTACTTCCTTATCTTCGGATTTGCCTCCACGTGCACCACGGCCCCTACCACGTCCCCTGCCGCGTCCACGGCCCCGACCACGGCCGCCAGCGCCGAAACCTCCACGAAAACCTCCTCTACCACCGGCGTCGTCCGCCATTTGCTGCAAATATAATAACTTTGTGTGAAACAATTTGGGTAAAGTAGATGATGAGAAAGATCCTGACTATATTCTTAGAAACAAAGGAGAAGAGAAACAAGCATCATCCTGGGACCACTGAACCATACATTGTTAATTTGACATATTTACGTGAAGATTGTGTAGTAAATACCGTTCACAAATTGGTTATTACTTCTTTATATTAAATAGCAACACTAAAATGACTGGGTGCCATACCAGATGAAGAAGATTTTTTAGGATTAAAATCAGAAAGATACATCACACATCTGACTTACGTGATCGCTTTAACAGGAAGAAGAAAGCAGCGTAGTTCCGCCGAATTTTGTTGAGAGATGTGTCGCGAGATTTTACGAGAACACACCGGTGTCTCATTACTGCCGCCTGCAGGCGACTCGTTCAAATAGGAAAAAGTTCAGCTTGAGACCTCAAGACCAATAGCTTTTACCTTCTTTATTAAAAATTAAATTATGGAAAGTCATGTGCGCATAGTCTGTATATTTAACATATTTTCCAAAATATGTATATATAAAGAAAGTACATAAAGCAGCATAATATGGCTTAGCAGTTGATGAAGTTTCCAGAGCTGCCACTCCTTTCTCCAGGGTCTTCCTCCTCTAACTCCGGCTGGTCTTCCATCACCTCCAGACCCTCACAGATGAGACTGATCTGCCTCTTCATGTGGGCCATGGTGCTCTGCATCCTCTTCATCTTCCTCTGGAGGGCAGTGGCAATAGCTCTGTAGTTCCTCTGCCGGGCCTCATATTCCTGCCTCAGCTGTTTGTAACAATTGTGTTGTGCTTGTGTGCTGTGGGAGAGTATGGTTCCACAACCCATTTGGCAGGGCTGCCTCCAATGTTCACAATGGTGAGCATGAGTGTCCAGGTCCCTGCGCAGGAGCTGTGCACGGCAGCCCTGATAAGGGCATTGGATCAGCTCATACAAACAGCTCATACTGTGGCAGTATTGTTCAGAGAGTGGAAAAGTGTCAGCACATCCACGGATCTCATTCTTACACTGCACAAGTTCAGACAAAGTTTAGATTAGATAAGTAATAAATAATAATACAAATAATACATATTTTTTAATAATAATAAAGTTTCATCCTACCTTGATCTTCATGTGTCCAATAGATTTACTTAGTTTAAACATGACAAAGATTAAGTTTGGGTTTATGGGCTTTCTGCAGCACGGACAGGTCTCTTGCCTACAGAGTTTATAATTATTAGTTACACGCATAAAATATGCTGAAAATTATTGAATACCTTTTGAGCCACTGTAAAATACATTTCTTGCAGAAGATGTGGTGACATGCAGCTCTCACTGGACACCGGAGAACCCCTTGGCATATAGTGCATATGAGATCATAGTCTGGGGTGTCCACAAACATGTCCACATCATAGCCCCCAGTCTGTGTTGATGTCTCTATGTCTGCCTAAACAAATAGAACACAAACAGCTTTGAAATAAAAGACAGTTAGACCAAGATAAAAAAAGGCTGTTCCACATGGTTTAAATGGTGCCCAATTCTGTTCCTCACACAAAGAGAAGCGTTCTGGAAAGTCATATGACCAATCACATGATTCAAGAAACAAAACAAAATAAAACAAACAAAAAAACAAAACAAAAAACATTGGCACTCTTAAAATTTTTAGATGAAATTCCAAATACAGTTCTTTGAATTAATATAGATATACACACAAAATAAACCTATTAATCCATTAGCAAGAATAAACAATAGCAGCCGTATCACAAGTTTTTTTTGTTTTTGTTTTAATAGATCTAGGAGCCTACTTGCACCACACACAATAATGCTTTAAACATATGGCTGAAATCACGAGTACTGTTACAATTATTTATATTAAAGAAAATACAATATATACAATTTAAATAAAAATCAACTGCTTACCATGATTGTATTTTTTCTTCACCGTGTTTCCATTCCTGGTGTGTCTTACTTCATATCAGCCCTGTCTTCACATGTACCATACACACCCGTGTTATCTAGCCTTCACACACATGAACCTTCCTGACAAACCGTGAAGGAGGGACTAGTATCTAACACAATTGGATTCAGCAAATGATATAAATGTAGGAAGATAAAGGCGCTCATTATCGGCTGCGTCCTTTCCCTGTTGTTCCAGCACGAAACCGAGTTCACACGCATACAAACAGATGAGCTTCTACAGGATCCATTGTGAAGACAAACAAAAACGCTTTATTTAAATAGCCTTCCTACAAAATATAATCAATATCGATAATCTAATAAATATAATAATAACATATTGTATTTCACACCCTACATAAAAGAAAGGGCATTGGCTGTATTTAAAACCCCACATAAAATATGTTGTTTACGTTGATTACGGTCTTTGATGAGTAAGAAGTAACCAATTACACCTCTGTCCGCTCGTGTGACGTAAAACGTGTGCGACGACCCTCACGTGTGCGATGTGTTGACTGAAGCAAACGTGCGAATGAAAAAGAAATTAATATCTTTCTAAATACGGATATTTATTTGGTAGTTCTTCTTTAAACTATGGCAAACGCCAATCTTCAGTTCAAAACAAAGTAAGTGTGAAACCTCTTTCTCGCAGCCTAATCTTTGCACATTAGTAGCTAACTCAGCTCAGATGCTAACGCGCTAAGAGCTGTTGGCTGTATATTGTGTACGATTCCATTAATTGTTATTTACTTACAGCTATTCAGTCTTAAGTAAGATCGAGCCGTTTTACAAAGGTGGAAAGGTTCAGGTAAAGAGTCTAAATCTATATTTAAATATTTGATTATGCAAACTGGGACTTGCCTTATTGTTTGGTTTATTTCAGGTCAGCAAAGATGAGCAGTACATTTTTTGCATTAGTGGCTCACATGTCAATGTGTTAGAAATCTGCACGGGAAAGATTGTCCATAGAATTGAGCACGTGAGTTATTAAATGATCTTCACAAACTGCACAGTATGTCTGTCACTGCAAACATTCCCAATGCCTGTCTTTAATTTAGGATGACCAAGAGGATATAACTTCCTTTGCTCTCAGCTGTGATGATGAGGTTGGAAAAAAGTTACCCCGTCTTACTGTATTTAGTTGTAAAAATATTTTAATAATTTACTTTGCATGCCTCTCTCTCTGTCTTAACAGGTGCTAGTCACAGCCAGCAGGGCTCTGCTCTTGAAGCAATGGGACTGGAGAAAAGCGCAATGCACTCGCTCCTGGAAGGCTATTCACACTGTGCCAGTTGCCAGTATGACCTTTGACACAACCTCTACTCTACTAGCGACAGGTAATTTTATGATCACAACCGTGACCTGCTTCGGTCATTAACAGTTGAAATCATTTTCCGTCTTTTAAAATGCATGTTTTATTTGCAGGGGGTTGTGATGGAACTATAAAACTGTGGGATGTGATAAAGCAATACTGCACCCACAATCTCAAGGGGTCAGCAGGTGTTGTTCAGTAAGTGCAGTTGTTGTAGTGCTTTGTTATTATTATATTGAATTAAAGGGTGCATCAACATACACTATGTTGAATTTCCATTTTTCTCATACTCATTTAGAAAATTAAGACAAAAGACATATCTGTTCTTTCCTTGTAGCCTTGTTCAGTTTCATCCAGATGCCCAGAAGCTCCAGCTCTTTTCCTCCTCATTGGACTGTGGCATCAGGGTGTGGGACCTGTGCTCCAGTCAGTGTGTGTGTGTGCTGCAGAGTCACTATAGTGCTGTCACGGGTCTTAGTTTCAGCAGTGATGGACAAACTATGATCAGGTACCGGGAATGTACCCACACCAATATTCAAATTATTTTTAAATTTTTAAATATTTTTTTAATTTTAATAGATAAATTGTCTTCTATTTTGTAATTTTATGTTTTGTTCATTGCAGTTCAGGAAGGGATAATATCTGCACAGTGTGGGACTTGAAAACCCAAAAAGTGAAACGCACTATTCCAGTGTATGAGGTAGGCTTTGTGATTGGTGTCAATGTGCTTTGTGTCAGCTGGTCTTGATTAAATGTCTTGTTTATTTTCCAGGCGGTGGAGGGTGTGGTACTGCTACCTGAAAAAGATGACTTTTCTGAAATTGGTGTGAAAAATAAGGGATTGCATTTTATAACAGCGGGAAGCAAAGGTAAAATGCATACCTTCATAATGCAAAGTACCAGTATACTTTAGTTATTATTAATTAATTTTTCATTCTCCTTCATAGGTGTTTTAAGAGTGTGGGAAGCCAGCACAGCCCATTGTGTCTTCACCCAGGCTCTCCCCACTACTCTCAGCTCTTCTGGTGATAATGAAGAAAAGGAGGATGACCCCCGCAGTCTGACTTACCTCCTTTACCTACCTGCCTCTTCCAGAATTGCTACAGTTACTGCTGAGCATAACATACTGCTCTACCAACTGCCCGCTCTGACCACACAACAGCAGGTGTTGATTACTGACCTTGGATTGAGATGAAAAGGCCTCTGCAGTGTGACTTATACAATGATATAACTCTTATTTTTCAGTTTGTGGGCTACAATGATGAAGTGCTGGATGTGAAGTTTCTGGGGAAAGTGGACAGTCACATTGTGGTGGCAACTAACAGCTGCCAGCTCAAAGTATTTGAGCTTCAAACAAACAGCTGTCAGATCCTTTATGGGCACACAGGTCAGTCACCAGGTCTTGTAGAAATATAGGCCTATATTTTTCTGTTGAAACTATGAATAAAAAAGTGATACAAAAATAAATAAATAAATATATATATATATATATAATTGGCATGTCTTTGTCATAGAATTACCCATGAATAAATGTCGATAAGCTTTGAGTAATTTGGAATAATATTGTTTACACACTGTTTTTATGTTTTATTAGATACAGTCCTCTCATTGGATGTTTCCAAGAAAGGATTGCTCTTTGCAAGTTGTGCTAAGGTCAGCGTTAACTCAACATCATGCTCAATGAAAGTTTGGCATCTCAGGATAGTTGCTCATGCCGCTCAAGTTTCACAATGAAGTTGCTTGCTTTCAGGACCGCTCAGTACGTGTTTGGCAGATGGACAGTGACAGTGGTCAGGTGCACTGTGTGGCTTATGGCTTGAGTCACACTAATGCTGTAGGCTCCATTACATTCTCTAAGTAAGAATATGAACCATAAATAAAGGACAGTTTGAAATTAAACCTACAAAAACAAAGTAACACAATTTTGTCTATGCAGATTGAAAGCATCATTCATAGTTTCTGGCAGTCAGGATTGCACAGTAAAGGTGTGGGATCTACCTCAGAACATTTCTAATACTGAAACAGACATCCACCAGCTCACAGCACGGACCACTGAGAAGGCTCATGATAAGGTAAATTCAAGGAATGTAAATCCTGGATTTTCTTTTTGCATTTTTAAAATATTGGCTTTTTGGAATATCTGCTAATTGAACATGTTCAAGAATAAACACTTATTTACACTTAAGTGTTTCTTTTTTTCTCAGGATGTAAACAGTGTAGCAGTGTCACCAAATGACAAACTGCTAGCATCTGGCTCACAGGACCGCACTGCTAAGTTGTGGTCTTTGGTGGGTGATGGAGGCCTAGCTCTCCTAGGAGTGTTTCGGGGTCATCGCCGTGGTGTGTGGACAGTTTGTTTCTCTCCTGTTGATCAGGTGCTGGCTACATCCTCCGCTGATGGGACCACCAAGCTCTGGGGTCTGCAGGACTTCAGCTGTCTAAAGGTGCATTAAGGTTCCATGTCATATCCAAATGTATTATGTATGATAAAATAGTCTGATTTAAATTGATTTTTGTTTTCAAGACTTTTGAAGGACATGATGCATCTGTGTTGAAAGTCATCTTTGTAAGTCGAGGAACACAGTTGCTCACCAGGTAAAGTTAAAATTTAGTGTGTTTTTGTTAGTCTTGTTTTTACCAGCAGTGTCGTCACAATACAGTGTGTCAAATTAGATTCAAACAATTAACACTTTTTACCATTTTCAACACCACCAAAAAGCTTTATCTTCATTGTCTGTAATTCACCATGTCTAGAACTGATTCCTTTAACTTTGATATAGTCTGTATGATATTTTATAGTATTTGCACCCATTTTCTACTTGCTATGGCTGTTGATGGCACTGTATTAAATCCCACTTAAATATATATTTTTTTGTATATACTGTTTTTCTCAGTGGCTCTGATGGGTTGGTAAAGCTGTGGACCATAAAAACCAATGAGTGTGTGAAGACACTAGATGCCCATCAAGACAAAGTCTGGGGCCTCCACAACAGTCGTAAGGATAACAAGATGGTGACTGGGTCAGCAGACTCCAACATCAGTGTGTGGCTGGTAAAGTTCCCGTTGGACACTTTTTGTTTCGTATTATCAGTTTTGTGTTAGTTGTAACACACAATATCTTGTTCTGGATTGATATTTAGGATGTTACCGATGTGGAGCTTGCAGAGGAACAGGCCAAGCAGGAAAACCAGATACTCAAGTAAGTTTCAAGTTATTTTTCTTTGATGAATGTATAGATTACACTTTGATTTTACACTTACAAAATTATTTTTCTACTACTCAACTGATACAGAAAAAAGCTGAACAAAGGACCCTTAACATTTCATTATTCAATTAATTTTATTGACTTAAAGATTTAGGAGCATTGTACAAAAACACCAAACGGATTTTAGGGTGGGATGATAATGTCAATACTCTTCTGTGTTTATGGCTTGTGTTGAAATTCTTTTGATCACATTTTTATTGATGACAAATAGCTTGACAGATAACCAAGGGGTCCATTGTTTCCCATAGATGGAACTAAGTGAGTTATAGACCTTTTTATGTTTCATGCAAGTTGAATGCAAATAATCCTTTATTTTCTTAAATAAAAGGGCATCTTATGTTTTACAAGCTAATACAGCAAATCATCCATATGAAACATTTAATATTTAGGCCCACTTTGAGTAGTTAAAATTAAGTGCCTGTTCAGCCCTTTCCTCATAAGGTCAATAAGTAAGAATGACTTACCTGTTTAAATAAAGGTTAAATAATTAATTTTCATTGTGTGTACAGACAGCAGGAGTTGTCTAACCTCCTTCATGAAAAGAAGTATCTGAAAGCTCTTGGTCTTGCGATCTCTCTGGACCAACCTCACACTGTGCTCATGGTTATCAGAGGTATGACTTTTCACTGTGTTGTGCTATATACAGTGGGGCAACCAATTGTGCAAGTTCTCCCACTTAAAAAGATGAGAGAGGCCTGTAATTTTCATTATAGGTACACTTCAACTATGAGAGACAAAATGAGAATATACCCTTTCTTGGCAATGACAGAGGTCAAACGTGTTCTGTAAGTCTTCACAAGGTTTTCCTCCTGCAGATCTTCTCTAGAGCAGTGATGTTTTGGGGCTGTCGCTGGGCAACACAGACTTTCAACTTCCTCCAAAGATTTTCTATGGGGTTGAGATCTGGAGACTAGCTAGGCCACTCCAGGACTTTGAAATGCTTCTTAGGAAGCCACTCCTTCGTTTCCCGGGTGGTGTGTTGGGATCATTGTCATGCTGAAAGACCCAGCCACATTTCATCTTAAATGCCTTTGCTGATGGAAGGAGGTTTTCACTCAAAATCTCACCATACATGGCCCCATTCATTCTTTCCTTTACACGGATCAGTCATCCAGGTCCCTTCGCAGAAAAACAACCCCAAAGCATGATGTTTCCACCCCCCATGATTCACAGCAGGTATGGTGTTCCTTGGATGCAACTCAGCATTCGTTCTCCTCCAAACACGACAAGTTGAGTTTTTACCAAAAAGTTGTATTTTGGTTTCATCTGACCATATGACATTCTCCCAGTCCTTTTCTGGATCATCCAAATGCTCTCTAGCAAACTTCAGACGGGTCTGGACATGTACTGGCTTAAGCAGGGGAACACGTCTGGCACTGCAGGATTTGAGTCCCTGGCAGCGTAGTGTTACTGATGGTAGCCTTTGTTTCTTTGGTCCCAGCTCTCTGCAGGTCATTCTCTAAGTCCTGGGGTTTTTTGTTTACCGTTCTTGTGAACATTTTGACCCCACGGGGTGAGATCTTGCGTAGAGCCCCAGATCGAGGGACATTATAAGTGGTGTTGTATGTCTTCCATTTTCTAATAATTGCTCCCACAATTGATTTCTTCACACCAAGCTGCTCACCTATTGCAGATTCACTCTTCCCAGCAAGGTGAAGGCCTACAGTTTTGTTTCTGGTGTCCTTGGTCACAGCTCTTTGGTCTTGGCCATAGTGGAGTTTGGAGTCTGACTGTTTGAGGTTGTGGACAGGTGTCTTTTATACTGATAATGAGTTCAAACAGGTTCCATTAATACAGGCAACGAGTGGAGGACAGAGGAGCCTCTTAAAAATTACATGTCTGTGAGAGCCAGAAATCTTGCTTGTTTGTAGGTGATCAAATACTTATTTTACAGAGGAATTTACCAATTAATTCATTAAGAATCCTATAATGTGATTTCCTAGATTCTTTCTCCCCATTCTGTCTCTCATAGTTGAAGTGTACCTATGATGAAAATTACAGGCCTCTCATCTTTTTAAGTGGGAGAACTTGCACAATTGGTGGCTGACTAAATACTTCTTTCCCCACTGTATGTCTATATGCTCATCAATCAGGCACAAACTGCAATATATACCATTGTCTTACCTTATCTGCTTATCCTTCTGTCAGTGTCTTTGTGTTCTGATCCTGCTAAAAGTGTTGAGAAATTGTCTAAATCAATTCTTCCATTGTTACTCTTGTTCCATTCAGTGACAACCAGGAAGTACTGTTTCTCAATAATGCAATGTGCAGTTTCAAAACACAGTCCTTATGTAATAGTTGCAGCTTTTTCAATGCATTTTTAGGTAAATTTAGTTATTAAAAGCACAGACTGATTGCTGATTCTGTTGAAAATCCTCAATAAGTTATATTAAAAGCTGAGTATTGTCTCATTTTAGCCATCTGGCAAGCGGAAAAGAGTAAAGAGTTGTTGGAAAAGACAGTGCTGAAACTTCGCCAAGATCAAAAAGGTATAAGCACACTAATTCTGCCTTCCCGATTATAACTACAGATGACAAACTTAATTGAATGGTTGTGTCCACTCAGAGTCACTGCTGCGATATTGTGTGGTTTGGAACACCAATGCCAGGAATTGCCTCCAGGCCCAGGCCGTGCTGCAGGTCCTACTCACTCACCTGCCCCCTGAGGAGCTGCTGCAGTACCAGGGGACCAGAGCACACCTGGAAGGCCTCATACCTTACACTGGTCAGAAGGGAGAAAATCTTGGGCAAATGAATGGAATAAATCCAAGTTTTTGTTAATATATTATTTATTTTCATTCTCACAGAAAGACACATGCAGAGGATTGGAAAGTTGATGCAGTCATCCATGTTTTTGAACTACATGTGGCAGAAAATGAGGGTGGTTGGAGCACCAGCCAGGTATAGTTTAATCTTTTTCTTATTTAGACTAGTCATTCATTCTGGACAATACCTTTTGAACTTTCTATACGGTAACTAATTAATGAAACCAAGGCCTTCAGTATTCACACAAGGACAGTGTTGTTTAATGGAAAACCAGAAAAAGCTACTGTTTGCTTTGCTACCAAACTACCCCTGCATTTTCACAAATCACCATAATAATATTAATAATAATAATAATAATAATAATAATAATAATAATAATAATAATAATAATAATAATAATAATAATAATAATACTTAAAGCCAAGTTTAAACTTTAACATGTGCTCTAGATTGGACCAAGATGAAGACATGGACACCTTTCCTCTTGAATCAGCCCAGCATTTCTCTGCAACTGACAAAGAAAAGCCATCGGACAGTGGTGATGAAGACAATAGGGATTGCAGTGACAGCGAGATAGAAGAAGGTGCTTCAGATGTGGAGGATAAGGAGGTCGAGGAGGTCAGCGTCTCAAACAAAGCTTCTGCCATCAAAACAACACAAAATGGAGCCCAGACAAATGGGAATCATTGTGAAAGTGAGGAGAGTTCAGAAGATGAGGAACAAGTGGAAAGTGATCACACAACCTTTAAAGAGATGAACATTCTTTCAAACCCACAGTGTCAGACATTGGCCAGCTGACAACACAAACTGAACGCAGATATTTACATCTTATGTTGATATGCTACAGCCCTTCGGCTGTTCCTGTTGGGATCATCACCTGCAAGATGGGTAACATCTTTTCCTACAGTTTTAAAAGACTAACTGTCCTTTGAGTCAAAAGGAAACAAAATGCATTTGTGAATGACAGGTGAGAATCAAAGCTAATGCCTGGCTGCCTTGTCTAACCCTGATTTACCAGCTCTGCATCACAATTTGCTGAACAAAAACCTTGTAAACAACACAAATGTTTGTTAAATAAATGCATAATCTTTTATTTAAGATGTTTATTTTCTTGATTTGTTTATCAGACAGATGATAAACACTAGTTTCTATTATCAATTAGCAACACGTAATTACATTATAAAGTTCATATTATATAATGAGTCATACATAAGTCATATATAATCAGTCAACTAATAAATCATTCAGTACATTTATGTTTATGTTGAAGTAAAATATTTTCCAAAATGATACCTTGCAGACTTTTCAATACTATCTAGTCATATCTTACTAACTACTGACTGTTCCGCTTTATATGTTGTGCCCCTTGGCTGCATTCTTCCTGGTGATGGTCGTACAGCGGGTCAGAATCTGCTGTGGCTGTGGCCTGGGTGGTACTTTTGGTGATTTGAGACCCTTGTAGAGGTTGGGGTCTGAAACACTTGGCAGCATCCTTACATCAGTGGATGGACTCAGGTGATTGCTTCTGGGGGGTGGAGGAGTGTGGCTAAAGCGCGACCCATCCTCTGTGGATCTTAAGTTTAAAGAAGAGCTTCCAGACGAGCAACTAAGGTCATCGCTAAAGCTAAAATCACTTTCACTGTCAAAGCTTCCATGGCTGTAAATGTTAACACTTCTCCCCTCATCATTGTCATCCCTTTCTATGGTAATTGTTGGTGGAGGATGGTGATGCACAGAGCCATTTGTAACATGGGAAGCTGGGACAACAGGTAGTTGGGTAGGCAAGAGTGCTGGTAGGATGTTAAGAGAGCGTGACTTCTTTTTGCTTTCTGGCTGCAGTAAGCATGGGGAAGATGGTCGTGATGATGGTGTTTCCAGTAGATTAAGTGGATATTGTTGCTCTGGAAGACTAGGTGTCAAACAAATATGTGGGTAGTAGGGCCGTAGGTAAATTGAGGGGATGTATCCTGCCTTCTCTTTATACCTGAGAAAGAAAACACAATCATTGACATGATTCTTAAATTATTAAAATATTACTGAATTATTTTCCGATTACCTTACAAGCCACCATCCGTTTTCTGGTTTCTTCAAGACCTCTACAACAGCACTAATGCTTACTGTAATCTCATCATCTTTGGTAGCTTTATAGCTCTTGATTGCTATGTAGAGCATTCCTGAAATTTAAAAATACAATTGAAATATTCCCTTTTAAATGAAACTGGACATCATCTCCTGGTGGTTTTGAACTTATGCATAACAGAAGGAGTTTTACCCTGTTTTGTAGACCCATCTATTTCATCATCACCATCATGCTCAAGTTTCTCCAGATAAGGAGCAGGAAACCAAGCCATTCGCTTTTCATCATTTTCTACAAGCCACCACCCTGTACCAACATAAATTCATCAACATAACAGCATACAGTACAGAAAAAACACTTAAAATACCTGTGTATTTCTCACCTGCTTTGTCTTTAATCAGTACATCTACTTTCTCCTCTGCAGCTACTTTAAATGGTTTGTTTTTGGTGTCCTTGGTCTCATATGCAGCCACACAGCAGTAGGTCTCTGTCACAAATGGTTTTGTCACATTTCCACCACCTAAATCAGCTTTTAGGTCTTCGTCTAAAGGCATCACTATGACGCTACAATGTCACAGTAAAGTAAAGTTATAGAATTAAAATTATTTTTTCAATTGCCAAACTTTTGCAGATTTTTCTAAAGAATTATGTTAATGTTGTTGTGCCTCTATAAACTTAGGAAATGACCCACCTGCTATTAGAAAACTCTGGTTGGAGATCCTGCTCGTTTGGATGAAAAAATGTGACTAGGTCTGTGCACTGACAGACTCTGGGCTCACAGCTCAGTAGTTCATTGCAGTATGTCTGTAGAAACTTGAGTCGCACAAGATACTTAGTTGGAGTCTTCTTCTGATCGCTGTGCTTCACTCTTTTGTCTGAAATGAATTTATAGTTGTACCTGTCCAGTGCTATGCATAACTTCAAAGATATCAACAGGTTGGCAAGTATGGATACTTACAACGAAATTTTGGAATAACTCTTTCAGATTGTTTCAGTTTGCTTGCTGGAAACGCATTCTTCATTTGTTTCTGGTAATATAAAGCCAAGTAAATCTAAACAATTTGAAATTCTGGACCTAATAGGAGACTTACTCACATGTAGTTTCTGAAAGTCTCTAAATGTTCTGTACACCACAATTTCATTCTGATCGGACCAAAGCACAGACACCAAGTACATCTGAAAAACAAATAATCACTTGTAAATAACTGTGTTAATATAACTAGTTAGGCCTACTACCTTTTTCTGTTCCTTGTGCATCATGCTGATCAAACGCACGCGGATTGGGTATCTCTGAGGATCCATTAAACCCAGAGCTGAGAAAGTCTGAACTACTAGAGTCCTTCAAATGCATCTGCAGGTGAATTTATAAGCCGCCCTGAGAAGGTGCGGCATTGAGCGTCAGACGCGGAAAAACTCTATTTTAAACAGCGGGAAGTTAGTTATTTGGATGTGTTTCAGTAATGTAACTTCTCTCTCCGTGAAATCCACACTGTAGTATATATTTGTAACGCAACACTTATCTTCACATTCATAACAATGGCGAGTCTTTTTGTAGTTTCCAAAACTCCTTATTTTACAACTTATAAGACTCATTTGCGACATCTAGTGGTAATATTGCAATTGAGTGTATCCAAGAAGAAATAAAATCGCATACATAAAATGTTAGTGAAATCTTTATTAGTCTTTTTTATGTTTATTTTTTACAGAAATTCACAGATTTGTCATAATCAAAAATGCCCACATGTTCTTCACATTGCATATTTAAAAATACCCTAATTGTATTCACTGATGGCACTTTAAATGCATTTTAGTAAAAAGATCATATGTTTAACATTGTACATAAAAGTTTGAAACTGTAAGAAGTGTTCACCTGTTGTTTGCCTACTCTTTCTATACTGGCATCAAGATAGATCCAAGCAGTTTTTTTCCATTTCAATATTATTAAATACCTTTTTATAACATTGACAAAAAGTTTACTTCTTACAAAGTGAAGCATGACTGAACTTGCATTTATATTTTTATTTCCCCTTTACATAGATAGTATCTTTGGTCAGCCTTTAATTGTTAAGCTTACATTTTGATTATTGTATTTTATTTATTTTTTTTTACAAAAAATAATTGAATTCCAAAACTGTGATAACTTAAAATACACTCATTTTGTTTTGTAAAGAGAAATAGAAAACAATAAAAATGACATTTTTTTTAAAAAGGATTTGGAATTTCTGGACAAGCTCTGCCACCTTGTAGAACTGCAGTACCAGTACATATTAAGTAATTAACATGTATTAATTTCAAAAAGCATGTCTGGACATAAAAAAGAACAGCATATAATTCCAAATGATCACAGCTTTCAGGGCACTGCTTTCATATCATGCTTCAAGGCACCTTAAAAGAATAAAAAAAAAAAAAAAAACCCTGTCTGTCTCCTTTGATTTTTGTGTTTAAATGGAGACTGACAAAATAATAATAAAAAAAGAAAATTAAATAAAAACATTAAAATTCGAGACCAATTTGAAAACAGAAAAATCAAGCCATTCATCTTCTTGTGTCCTTTCACATTCATCTGTGCTGTCTCTTCACAGTGGAGAAAAAACAGTTTGACACCTGGCTTTATAAAGGCCCTCGGTCAATTCCTGTTTTACATTTCCTGAGACTACAGGGTAGTTTAAAATGTCCCCATCTCAAAGCATCTCATGATAGTGTCACCGGAATTCAAAGATAGGTGTACTATGTTCTTGAATGATGTTTAAATTTAAAGACTGGTACCTGAAAATATAAAAAGTAATGCAAGCAACACATAAGGTAAGAAAAATTGTGATTATTATTATTTTTTTCCCTTTTAAAAATTTACCATTCAGAACTCCTATGGTAATAATACCCCTCGATAGTGGCTGTAGATTTCTGAAAGCAAATGTAGTAGAAACCTGCAAAAGATGCACCACTGATGTCCTTTATGGTGTGGTCTGGAACTAGAAACTGCTCCTTCAAGGTGTCAAAAGGGGAGAGGCCAAAGTTCAGAAAACAAGGCACTAGATAAGTAGAGTAACACACAACTGCCTTACCTTCCACCGCATAAAAATATAATCACTCTTTTCCAGTGCGTCATAGTCAAAGCCATCACTATTAAAGGTTTTGGCATACTTGTAAAAAGGCTGAAACTTGCCCTGAATGGGAAAAGTAAATAAAGATTGATATTTGCAACAAAAGTAACAATGCCACTGGTAATACAGCACAAACCCAGTGTTTTCTGTCAACATCTTCATCCGCATCCCACTTTCTTGTTAAAAACGGCTTTTTTGGACTGATTATTTCCCCAGCAAAAAATGTTGTGAGAGTGGGATATTCCTTGAGAAGTAGAAGACGGTTCAAATTTATGTAGGATTACATACAGTCAACATAAAAGCTAGAAGAAATCTCCGTGCATATTTCTGGCTGCCCTGTTTGGCTGATCTCCTGTTGCATAATGACACCAGTATACAGTTGAAACACATATGCTTACCTCTGTCAGCCCTTTGATCTTCAGATATCCACACACATAAGAGTCCTCCATGGACACATGCTGCATTTAGCAAACATATTTTACACTTGAAAGAATAGAGGGCTTCACATTTTAGGCAAAAACAAAAATCTTAATGTTGGATTGATAATCAATGTTTTTACTATATTTTATCAGACCTAGACAAAGTGATTTTAAAGTTTTTCTTTAGTTTACCAAACCACCTAGTTATCTATAAACTGGGTCAACAAGAATGTAAGCTATGTGTGCCAGGCTAACGTAGCACTGCTTCATGCTCCACTGCAGCTTTATTACAATGGATGAATCAAAATGTCATTACACTAAACATACATCAACATACAGGTGATGAAAAATATACCTGCAAATCAACCTCCACGTCATAGGCGTTTCCTTTACTCTTTTGGTGACCCTGAAACCGTGAGCCGCTGTACAGCAGAGAGGCGCTGACCCCGGGCTGGTGAGCGTTGATCGGAGCAGGCGGGTCAAGAAATGCCGAGGACGGACAGGCCGTACCGGGAAAGCCATGAGTTTCTACTGGGACAGGCATGATTTGCGCAAAACTGTCTTCGTTAGCCACAGCCGCATGCACTAAAAACTTTGACCGATATTTTAGCTCACGGGCTCATGTCATTTCATTGGCTGAAAACTGGAGCTCGACCAGAGCTAGAAGCTTATTGGACGATGTTTCGAAAAGCATTATGGGACATGTATTTGAACTGAGGTATACGCATGTGCCAGTATATATATATATATATATATATATATATATATATATATATATATATATATATATATATATATATATATATATATATATATATATATATATATATATATATATATATACACACACACACATACACACACATATACATATATACATATACTTTCCTCAGTCCAGAAAAGTGCAGTACTAGGGACAGCAAAGATACTGCACAGAAGCAGGCTCCCCGGCCTCTGGTAGAGGTCCCAAGCATGGAAAAAGAGGGGATGAGACCACCCGCAGAGGGTGAGGAGGAGATTATTATATATAAACTTGTATTTTTGTTTCTCAGGGTCTGCTTTATTAGTTTTGTGTTATAGAAATGAAATAATATGTTCATCTACTAAATAATTTGTGCAACTCTTCATCATAGTGGTCCACACATGTGGTAATATGGGAAAGGACCTTTCTATTTCGCTGGATTTCTTTTTCCTGGAGCTGAAAATAATGTATTTAGAAAAAGTATTATTGAGTGATTCAATCAATGATGATTAATTATATCTGTTATGTCAAACATACTTTTTTGATGAGTCTGCTTTTCCACGCATTGGCACGGGTGATCATCTGATTTTCTCTGTCTCGGATGATGAGGAGGTGGTTTTCATGAGCTGTAGTCAATGCTCCCATCACTGTTTCTTTGTCTAAAAACACCTTGAAAAATACAAATTGTGTTAATACCCTATTTTTATCAGAAATATAATAGGAAAATTGTACCAAAAATATACCATTTTCACATCATCAGACAAATCTTCCACACCATGGTGCCTTGATACTTTCTCAATAGTTGAAGTGACAATCCCCTGCATTTTTTCATGATATTTATCCTCCAGTTCTCGACATTGTGCAAATGTATAGATAGGTTAATGAAAACAAAAATATATATACAATTAAATGCAGGTTCTAATTCAGAAAATCTATTTGAAAAAAAAGGATATATTTCTTGAGCAGTTTCACTGAAGGTGCCAATCATTTCCGATAAGACCACATCCAGTTTTTTGATCATCATCTACAACAACAGTTTTAATACAGAGTATGTACAGATATATTTTAAGGTTAACATACACCTACCTCTATCTGACTTATTAGTTTGAACTCAAGTGTAAGTAAATGTTTTTGCAGTTTAGTTAACTCATCTGTGTGATCAGTCTGTGATGTTGCTGCTGATTCTTTTTTCAACTTGAAACAAATGATACACAAAACAGATATAACATTAGAGCACACAGTTAATACTGTCTAACTAGAAAATGTTAAATTGTTTACCTCTTTGAAGTACTTTTCAAATTCCCCTAATAACTTAGTTTCTTTCTGCATTATATCTGCTGTGGTCAGACTGTGACTAGTGAAGAATGAATTCACCTCTGCTTGCCTTCGCCTATGCTCCACTAAGCCTGTTTCAAACAGCTGCACACACAGCTCTGTCATCTTCTGCTTGAATGTAAATAATAAGTTAAGGAATCAGACTTAATATTTGCAAAAATAAAATTCAAATTAATTATTAATGAAGGATATGGATCCTGTTGAGCTGCTATTTCTGGTACACTTTGCAGCTTGTTTTCCAATGGATCATCTTTGAACATGTGTTCAAAAAGAAAAGACCCATTCAATGATTCTACAAAGGCATCCTGAAATATATAAATAGTGAAAAATATTACTTTGAACTTTGAAGCCCCTGACAATATGGACCAAAGCAAGTACCACATGCGTTTGTAGCTCAGCTTGTTGTGCTTTCAGTGCCTCTGTTTTTTTCTCTCTCTCCAAATCTTCCTGAGAGAGTTTCTCAAGCTCAATATTGAATTTGACAGATGCTTGTTTTTTCTGAGTAGATATACATTAACATGTTAGGAGTGGTATGTAATGTCTTAATTCAACTATAACAGAGTAATAAAATAAAATGATCAAAGTACTCACAATTTCACTGTTGACATATCTGTAGTCAAGGTACTTTACATTTGGAAAGAAAGCAATTATGAACAATTTGTAATTTTCCTCTTCGCTTAAGGGGTTTCCACAAAAGTTAAGAGTGAATAGATTTTTTAATTTCTTGAGACAACACACCTGTGTTGTGACAAAATATTTTATTAGTACAGTCTGATAAGGGTATACTAGTATAAAGTGTAGTCAAAAATATGATTTACTTGTCTTAGATTCTTCAAGACGTTATTGGCCATGTTAAAAGAAACAAGTTTCTCAAGGGAATCCATGTTTTCCAGAACTGTAATTCTGTTATCTGACAAATTTAGCTCCTCTAGTTTCTTGAGAGATTCCAGGCCCTCAATTTTCACAATGTTGTTAAATGACAGATCTGCATTAAATATATTTGTATTACATTTTACGTGAAATATATGCTAAATTGTATTCCAAGTAATGTTATCTTACTTAAACATTTCAAAGTTGTTAGACGACTCAGGCCCTCCATCTTCTGTATGTTGTTGTTATTCAGGTGAAGAGTTGTTAAAGATGTAAATTCCCACAAGCGCTCAATCCTTGAGATATCTGCACTCATAAGCATTTAATCATTTAGTTATCATAAATAAACACATACTTATGACATTGAAATGTCTTACGTCTAGATCCCAGGTCAAGTTTTTGAACCTCACAAAACTCCAACTGCTCCACTTGGTTTCGTCCCGTTGGACCTTTTTTACTTTGTTCGACTACAATGGCACGCAACATGTCCTCCGTAATATAAACCTTTCCTCCTTTGCCGCACATTGTGCACTTGATCTTTATACCTTAGCTATAGGAGTTTAACTAAGAATTTGGTTTTCTTGTTTCTCTTAAATGAAGTACGTTATCTAATCTACGACACGGAGCGCCGTTATTTTAACAGATCCATGAATTCCGCGCGTGTACAGTTTTGTTTACGCCTTGTTACTAGGCAACATGGTACGTTCACTAAAGTCTGTCTACTTTACACTTTGCGCTTTAAAGAACTTTCATTAAAAGAAAAAAAGTTGAAATGCTAATTTAAAAGGTACACTGTCAATATTTATTGTCAGGAAAAAAAGAGTGTTTTGTGAGTACCACTTGCACGCTTTCATTTCGACACTAGTTCTAAAATAGGCCTGTTAAGTACATTTTGATCCATGTGAAACGTTCCTAACACACATTAAATGGACGAGAATAAGACATGAGACTGTGTGGGCGGGCTGAGCCTTTAGCCTCTGTCAGGCATCCCTCAGAGCGGGCGGATTGTTTGTTGTTAAAATGGAGTTCTTACTCGGCAATCCATACAGTACTCCAGTCGGACAATGTATCGGTAAGTTTTCAGGATAAAAATGACTGAATTTCACAAGATGCATCTTAACGTGACTACACAGGAGCACAAAAGTTGCGGATAAGAAAAAGTATCGGACATCATCTCAGAAAACGTCATCAACTTGGAATGATCTTGGAGCTAATGCTAACTTGCTAATGGTGCTATATAGCAGGCTATAACCTCTCCTTCGCCCAAGATCCCCTAATATCATGCGATATAAAAACCTTAAGTTAGATTCACGTTTACAAGGATGTACATTCAATATTTCAAGAGTGCAGATTGCGCAGTTGATTCATGTTGGATAATAATAAGTTGCTTTGTTGATTAAGTTGAGCTAACCAACTGTTAACCCAACATTTACATTATATTGGCACCTTTGCCTTTTCCTCATTTATAATCTAGCCTGAATTACCAATTGATGCATGGTTTACTTAATTTATAGCAATATCCTATTCCTGTACATTATAAACATTGTTTCGAAGAGACGAGATTTACTCTCCACATCAATTATAGCCTGTGATTTCAAGCTGTCACAGCAACCCTCCTCATTCACTCAACATACATTTACATAATTGAAAGATATTTTGTCACTCTTTTGTATCTTTGCTATCATACTTGCTTAGTATAGTACAGTGGATTGTTAGGTTATTAACTTGAGAGAAAACCGAAGTTGGTGACATTGGCTCTGTTGGCACAGCATGGTACATCTGGCCCACTGCCAGCCCATCATGTGACTAGCTGTCATTTATCCAGTGTCATTTCTCATGAGATGACATAGAGAACACAATCAGTGAATGCACTGTTTGTTTGCATTCAGCAGCTCCAATATCATTTGACTTGTTCACAGGGAAGATTAGACCTTTTGCCTCTTATACTGTGATTGGCCTTGATCTGACAATCCAGCTGAGCTGATTACATGGGATATTCCTGATGAAGCTTAATAGTACCAAACATGTGAAACAGTTAGTCCAGGAACATCTATGTTTTATCCCAGAGTACCAAATGGGACAGCAGTGTTGCTGTCCTAACAGTCAGCTAGTAAATGTGCACTGAAGGTCTGGCCTCCCTTATCTCTATTTGATAACTCACATATGCCTTTACATATATTCTGCAGAAAGAGCCACTGATGGAGGTCTCCAAAATGAGGACTGGACTCTAAACATGGAAATTTGTGACATCATTAATGAGACTGATGAGGGGTAAGTTATGAAGATTAGAGTAGAACAAATTTAGCATTAGCTGATATAAATTAAGTGTCCTAAAATGATGAGTGCTTCACATGTATTTTAGTGTGGAGGTGTGTGCCAATTGTTGGTCTTGTAAATAAAAATAAAAAAAATAAAAAAATAAATAAAATAAAATAAATATATATATATATATATCGTTGAAAAGCTCTTTTCTCTACATACCTTCTGCATTCCTTGTCCTTCCACACCACACACCCATTGTTTTGGTATGCAACAGTAGTTCATTATACACAGCCGTTATTATGGAGGAAAGTACTGGAGGGCTGAACATTTTGCATGACTATTCAGTTGTGTGTTTATTGCGAATGCAATACATTTCACTGTTAACAAAAAACATGTGGTGATTTAAACAATTTGAAACGTAGTCTACCCATTGCCGAGTATAATTAGTGTCAGGAAAACTGAATACATAATCTGAGGCTCAGACAACAACTAGAAAAAGAAACAAACTCAAGATGCCATGACCTTCTCAGATGAATGTCATTTCTGGTATATAATATCTGTTCTTTTTCCTCCAGCCCAAAAGATGCAATGCGAGCACTGAAAAAGAGACTGAGTGGGAATAAAAACTACAGAGAAGTTATGCTGGCCCTGACGGTAGGGAGTTTGTTTTCAAACTATAATAAGAAACACCTTTTAATTTAGTTATGTTTAATGTAGGGCTTGGTGATATACCAAATAATTAATCACCATTCAGCTTAGGTTACATTGGGTTAATCTTTTTTTTCTTCATATTGAATGATCTTGGTTATATTTTGTCTTAAACAATAATAATAATACATAAAGAAATATAATAAACAATACACACTTTAATCATTGACATTCAGCATAAAAAAAATAGGCCAACCACATGCTTTTACTGAAAGCTCATTGGCTATAGCCTCAGTTAGAATGACCCAAGCATATCATTGACCATCAGATTAAAATGTGATTAATTGCACAGTCTGAATTATTGTTTTGATAGTGTATGTAGTATGTATACATCTGAACTCAAGGCTCTAATCTGATGTAGTGTCTGACCTGTTTATTGCTCACTGGTTATGTTTTTTTGTCTCGACAGGTGTTGGAGACATGTGTGAAGAACTGTGGCCATAGGTTCCATGCTCAGGTAGCAAACAGAGACTTCATAGATGGTGTTATGGTCAGGATCTTGTCACCAAAGTCAAATCCTCCGACCATTGTACAAGACAAAGTGCTATCTCTCATCCAGGTTGGTTTCGGGTAATCACCTTATCCTCTTTTGGATAGCCTCTGTTGGCCTAGTCCTTGAAAATGTTTAGGTGTTTTAATTAACAAAATATGAGTCCTTAAGTGGACTTGATATTGTGAGGTGACTGTAATAGGTCTACATGGAATGGACAGTATTTGTAGTTAAGTTTAATATTTAGTTGTTTCAGTAATCATGATTAAGGTTTGTGACTTGTCAGGCTTGGGCCGATGCCTTCAGGAGTAGTCCCGATCTTACTGGAGTAGTCCACATTTATGAAGAACTAAAGAGAAAAGGTGTGGAGTTTCCCATGGCAGATCTTGATGCTCTATCCCCAATCCACACACCACAGAGGGTAAACAGTTGAACTGGAGCATCTTCTGAATCTTTCATTTTTGTTAGACATTGCTTTTACCATTTTTATTTCCACAGGGTACTCCTGAAGTGGACCCTGGCATGCTTAAATATTTGGCCCCTGCTGCTCCTGCCGCCACCCCTCCCAAACCTGCACCAGCAGTTGTGCGTGCCTCCCAGACGCACAACATGACCAGTGGACAAGGAGCCATCATTGCAACACCAGAACAGGCAAGATGTCGCTACTGTCAAGATATAAAGATGTAGCCTTCTTCTTTTGAACTAAATGTGTGGTTTCAGATTGCCAGGCTACGTAGTGAGTTGGACATTGTCAGGGGGAATGTCAAAGTCATGTCAGAGATGCTAACAGAGCTTGTCCCTGGACAGGAAGATGCTTCAGATCTTGAACTGCTTCAGGTGAGAGACCAAACAACACAACAAACAAAAATAGTCAGTGGTACAAAGGTCTGACTGGGACAGAAATTGCACCTATCTAAGATTAATACTTTCCCTTCACTAATTAATCTATCATTTACCTCAAAATCTATTTGAGTAGGTAGACACACACTCTGGGCATGCTCAAATGTTCATTCTGTTAGTACTCTAATTGCTGTAAAATTGGGACATTGCTTAGCCAATAGCCAATAGTTGTCGTATCTTTCTTTCTGAATAAGCACCAACCCAAGGGTAGAAAAACTATTAGCCAGTCAGAATCATGTGTTTGATTGCATTGCATATTTTCTGGATGACCTACTGGTAATAACATTTAGTTATCCAATATATTTTAGGAACTAAATAGGACTTGCAGAGCTATGCAGCAAAGAGTGGTAGAGCTGATTTCGAGAGTTTCCAATGAGGAGGTTACTGAGGAGCTGCTACATGTCAATGACGACCTCAACAACATTTTCCTTCGTTATGAGAGGTACCTCACATTTTTTAATTGGTTGTATGTTGTCTCAAAATTTGGCACACCTGATATTTACTTGAATGATTTTAGTAAAACAAACCAACAAACTAATACTGTAGTAATTGAGTGTTGATTTCTTTTTAACAGATATGAAAGGGTCAGATTGGGTAGAGCTTCGCAAAATAACGGAGTATGTTTCTTTAGAATTAAACTGTAAAATTTAGTTTTTCATTGCATCTTTTACAATGCTGTACATTTCAAGCTTCAATATATTAAATTTTGTAAAACTTTTGCTCTTAAGATGCTAAGTGAGGTCACAGATGACAACCTTATAGACCTTGGACCAGGTTCTCCTGCTGTAGTCACTCCCAGGATCACTTCCAGCCCTCCTCCCCTGTCCAGTGCTGGGGTTTCTGCCTCACCAGCCCATAATGGCTCCACAATGCTCTCGTCTGCACTCGCTGGTTTGGGTGTGTCTGCTTTACTTTTTTATTTATTGTGCCTATTTTATATGTAATTTTACTTTACTTTATAGTGCTTATCTGTCGTATTGCTCTTTACTGTCTTTCAGAGGTTGGGGCAGGGACTGTCAGTGCAACATTGTCATCTCTCTCAGGTCACAATCAAGATGACTTTGATATGTTTGCCCAGACCAGGAGTAGTTCTCTGGCAGAGCAACGCAAAAAGTAAGTTTTATTATATCATACAACTATCATAATAACATCATACAATAAATGTTATGCACTTGTAAATGATCTTTGAAGGAAAAACAAATGCAGTGCAAAAAGAGTTGAAGCCAACAAACTAAAGTATAGTAATGTTGTTCTGATTTTATTAAACTCTAATGTACTTCACCTTTGTTTCCTAGTGTAACATATGAAGACCCGCAAGCTTTGGGTAGCCTGGCTTCAGCACTGGATGTAAGACAACAAAACACCGGAGGGGTGAGTATCAGCAATAAACATCGGCCCTCCTTACAATACTGCACAATTACCATACATTTATGTACTTTTACTCCCTCTTTCTCTTGATTGATTTAATATCCCATATACTTATTTCACACATTATTTTCTTCCATTATGTCATGCATCTTTGACTTCTTCTGTGTCTCTGCACTGTGGGCTATGATGTGGTATAAGGTGTTATTCTGTTGTTGATTCAGCTGAGTGTTGATAACCCAGCAGCAGATCAGGAGCTGCCCATAGACAGCTGGCTTATTACCCAAGGAATGGTGAGGACTCCATTCTCAGAGTGTCCTCCTGCCCCTCTCACATGGTCACCACCTCACATGCGTTTAGCTCCTTAGATTCATCTATCCAGCATAACACACCATTCATATTGAGCTCACTCCTGCCCATTAACATGCCCATCACTTACTCCAGTAGAGCTCATGCACTTTTGTTATCTGTCCTGTAGTTAATGCAGGACTGCTGATTCATGTCCATAACCACCTATATACCATCACTTATTGCTTAATAGTAAATATAATACACTAAAATAGCTAATCATTGTGTGACATAATATACTATGTGTAATAAACTTATGCTTCAATTTTCAATGTATTTTTTGTACTTGAGACAGCATGTTAATGAACATTCATGAGGCACATCATTTAAACTAATATACTTTCAAAAAGTCTAATACTATTTCCTGACAAAACATAAATAAATGATTACACCTCATTGCTCAATTAGCCCTATGACCATACCAGGTCTGCCAACACCAAAGTGCCCTGTGCTGGTGAGACAGAGTGCTGCAGTGGTTGGCTTCAGTCTCATAAGATTTTCTGTGTGAAGTTTGCATGTTCTCCCTGTCTGCAGAGGGTAACCTCCGAGTGCTCCAATTTCCCCTACCACTAAAACGTATATAATAGGGTGTTATGTGGGGTCAGGACTCTCCTGTAAAAGAGGTTTCAAACTCAGAGTTTACTGGTTAAATAAAGAATACATAGAATAACAGTCACACTTTGTGGAAGAAGCAGATATTTACAGTGCATTAACAAAACATTCAACAATATTGAACTAACAACACATCTGCTAACCATTCCATCAAACTAGCCACATTATCAGAGTAGTGTCAGTATACATAGGATCTCTTCAGTATGTCAGTATACATAGTATCTCTTTGTACATAGTATACAAAGTATACATATACAAGTATATTATTTTTGCTGAAACCACCAAACATGTGCAAGTAAGTAATGAAACAAGGCACCTGTAACATTAGTCTGTTGGAAACCTGGTTATGCAGTCTACCCTTTGTAGACTAACAGCCTTATCTTGTAAGCAAGAAGAAACGGAAGGAACGTTTGGTGGATTCAGTCTATAATTATTGTCTGGGACTACAAGATTGAGGGAACCTGTGGTTTAGAAATAAATAGAAAATAGCTTTTTCCATTAGGTCAGTTCAGTAATTTTCTAATTATGTAAATAACTGAACCATTTTGAAAAGGTAAAATGGGCAAATTGGCATGTTCATGCTAGTATTTTAATTTACATATTTTATGATTTCCTTGTTTTTCTTATGCAGATTTTATTTTCATTGTTGTGATTTTCTTTTTCTTGTGGCTTGTTTCTCCCTGATGGTTTTGGTTCATAGATCCCAGTGTCACAGTCCTCTGTCATGGATGACATAGAGGAGTGGCTCTGTGCTGATGTGGTGAGGCCTATTTCATTTACCTACCCTTTCTGGTTTATTCTTTTCCAAGCTTCAGTTGTGCCTTTTATCTCATGCTATATTAAAAACATATTTTGCGTTTTTGTCACTCATCATTTATGTTGGGAACAACAATTAAACTCCAACTAATATACTAATGTACAAGTTTATATTTTACTGATAATTTATAATTAAATAATTACTTTTGACAGTCTTAGTTCATACTAAATATTTTAATGATAATGATCATAAATAATTGTATTATCAAATACATGTTTGAGTATTCCAGCACACTGGTTAGGTTCTTCACACAACTTTAATGTTCTCTGTGATGTTTCTCTTTCTAATCCTTTGAAAATGTGAAACTCACAACTTGTAAAACTTATGTTTTATTGTTTATCTTTAAATGTTTGTTCTTTAGAAAGGTGACCGGGTTGAAGAAGGTGTCACCAGTGAAGGTACAAGCCTAAGCTTAAGATAAAACATAGCTACCCAAACATATGCTTGACAGTATTTCTTCTTATTTCTGGAACCAATGTTTTTCAGAGTTTGATAAGTTCCTTGAAGAAAGAGCAAAGGCAGCAGATTCTATGCCATCTCCCACAAGAGCTCACCTTGCTCCCAGTGGATCACGTAAGAAGGCAGAGCACACCGAAGATGCCTTCTTTGCCTTGTAGAGTCCTAATCTCCCTATGGTGTCTAAAGTTTTTGCTCCCATTCAATTAATGACAAGCAGTAATCTATCAAGTCATATCAATGTCTCCAGTATTTACACTTGTCATAGCTTGTTTACTATGTGTATGGATGTATTATTTTCCTATAATGGCATTTGAAACTAACTGCCAAAGAAACCATTCTGTTAATAGTTTGGCATTAAAGTGAGTTACTGCCAAAACTATAAAATGGCCATGAAGTGAAAGTATGCAAACACTATTGCATGTGTGATGGATTGTGGTGGTTTTCACCATATACAGCTCATATGTTTTTTGGTTAGTGGTCAGACTGTGCAAATATTAATATTTTATAAATATTTAACTTAACAAGTTTATGCTTACGGTAGCCTATGGGTTTGTATCAAATTGCAAGATGTTTTATATGACTAACTTTGGCAAATTAAATTTGCTAACTTGGAAGTTATACTGTGTATTTCAATATTCCTTTATTGAAGGGATAAAGCGAAGTCTATGGCAAAGGGACATTGAACATTTCTTATTGAAATGCTTCTTATCGTGTTTAAAATGTATGCTCCAAAGAAACTTAAAGCTTTAGAGACAATTAATGACAGGTTCCTTCTCCATGTTAGAAACATCTTTGCACTTAAAGGGTAACACATTAGTATTTTAAAAATAGTTTTCATTTTGTTAACATGTGTGGAAAATAGACTTTGACTAGCTTAATTTTGCACATTTTTTTTAAATTACTGCATTATTGTAACTGTTGATTGTATTTAAAAAGGACTTAAGCCTATCCATGTAATGTATTGGTTCATACTCTATGCAGATTCTTTTTGTTTCAGCCCCACATAATGCATTTATCAAAGGTTACAACATATCATTTGATGCAAATACAAATCATTGATGTATTGTTTATTGCTTATGTTTTTATAAGTTTGTGCACAAAACATTCAATTTAAAAGATGCAGAAAGAAAGCACAATTGAGTGTGTTTTTGCCCAGCCATTTACTTTTCAGCAGTTAGATTTCATCTGTGATTTATGGCAGTGCAGTATATAACTGAAGTCTTGACAAATCACTTTATTTAAAATGATTTAAGTTGATATTGTGTACATTCACCTCATTCCCAATTAATATTTTATTTTGGTGTAAGTGTTTCACATTTAACACATATAATTTAAAGCTAGTTATAAAAGTAACCGCAGTGATACAAGACAGCGTTCCCCAAGTGCTTCTTGATCAAGTTTAAGGGTCCATGCAACCATTGTTTTATATGTGTCAATTTAACTAAAGCTGCTGAATGTTTAATTTTAATTGACAAAACAGAAAACGTGCTGACAGCTGGTAGTCTGAGTTCTGTCTGACTCAGCACACGTGTCACAAATAAAACACTAGCATCTTAAACTCTTGTGTTATTTTGTGTTGTTCAAATGAACTATCTCCTAGATGACGCAACCTGCCCTCAAGTTTCACAGTTTCACGACTGTCATTATAAAACTGATGTTTATTATGTCTTATTTTTGTAGTGCAATAATCCTTACATTTTCCTTACTTCTAGCCTGTTGCAAAGCCTTTTTGACAGTTTAATGTGCGACAACATAACAGACAGTTTAATGATCCACAAGGGAAATTACTTAACTAGTAATGTGTAAATCACTGATCAATATCTTCACTTTAATTTGCTATAAATAAGTTTTCTATGTTGACATTGTTTATTCACTCTTTATAAAATAATCTTCCGACTAAAAAACTAGCAACAACAGTATGTTCAATATTTTCATGACGGATGTTTATTTTTGTTGCTGCTGCCTCAAAGTGATGTGATGGGCATGCAAGAGCTTTTAGCTTTAGGAAAGAGAGGGAGAGAAACATATGATGTAATCAGCAGGGCCTATGGGTGACGTGTGATCACCCCACTCGGCTTTGGAGCTCCTGATTGGACAATATTACTGGTTCTACAGAAGCACGAGTCAAACAAGCTTGACTGTCAGTAACCACGCCTGCCTGCTTCCTAGTGGTTCTTTGGGGCAAGCCTACAATAACCAGGCGCATGCTGTAGTTTGTCCAAAATTTAATAAACAGCACAATCATTAAAACACCTATTTTGGAACACATACAAGAAGCCCTAACATATTTATATTGTTTTAACTATTAATGTTGTAATCAAATAGTAATGAAAAGTAATCAAATACCAAAATACCATCTGTATTTTTACAATTCGTATTTTTAGGTTTGTGTCAGTGTGCGCTAAATCTAACTAATAACCCATGAATCGTCTGTTTATTTAAAAATAATAAATAATAACAATGGAGAGATAGGGAGTGCACAGTGATTGGATGTTGGTCGTGTCACTCATCTGTCCTGGGCGGGTTGTTTGGCTGCCTCTGTTAGCATGTTAGTCCTGAATGAGCTCTGTGTTTAGCCTGGTTCGTAGCTTGGCTTGACAAGTTTGCACCTACGTATGGACCAAGTTGATAGATTTAAGTTTTGAATGTATGGCTCCTCGTTACCGATTTGGGATTTAACTTCATGGCTAATGTAGGGCAGTGAGAAGCTTGCGTGTTCACTTGATTTCGTGTCTGCTCAGTCTTCATAGAAAAGCCAGACAGACAGAAGAGTAAAGATGAACTCTCTTTCTTTTGACGATCCAACTCTGGATAACTTGGATCCAACGATTTCACTCAATTCGCTCCATGACCCCAGCGACATTGACACGGCCCTTTTAAGCGATATCGATGGTAAGAAATTATAATTGTTGTTTACATGGCACAAGCCATCCCTGCCATATTTAGCTTGTGTTACTGGCTAAAAGTCCAGCACACTTTACAACATCATAATGATCAATATCCTATTATCGTATTAGAAGTATCAGTAGCGCTAAATTGTTTTAGCAGTAATGTGAAATATATTGGCTTGTTAAACCAATTAGCCAGCCTCGTGCTGAATGGATATAACGTTAGCTTTGGCTTACTTTTTTTGTTTTAAGGTTTAATCGACATTCCTTACTTGAAATCTAGTACTTACCAGATATTTGTCTCCTACTCTAGTATTTTATGTTTTATAACTTAAAGTTTTCACATAACAGGGCTACATTAGCATGATGCTAGCGTACTAAATAGTGCGCCCCGCCTCTCGTGACTGGGGTTATTACAGTTCATTCACTTTATGGGTTCATCTTAATAGGACTGGACCTCTTCCCACCAAAATGATACACACTTACTATTCTTCATAAATCATGCTTTGTGATGCTGTAGCATTTTCTTACAGTCTTCTAAAACATAAAAAAATAGGAAAATAGACTATCTTTTGAGGTTGCGGCTGAACACGTTTGCACATTACTGTTTGCAATGATGCAAGTATGCAAATAGAGTTTACACGCGCACACAGAACTACCACGTTATTGCAGGTTTACTGACATTTCAGTCTTTAACCTACTACTTGTAATGTGTAATTAAAACCAATTTTAACTCATCTTCAGAGGTGATATGTAGTGTTGGATGCATATTTGTGGAGCAGCCAGTTTACGCTGCTTCTGTTTGACCGAAAGTAACCCTCGGTGATGTTGCACGAAGGTACCTCGTTCTCAGCCTCACCAGGGGTGCCAGGCTTCAGCGGCTCGACTCACAAGACCATCTGAAAAAAAACACCCCAAACCCGCGGAACGTACGGTGCAGCTCAATTTTCCACTGCATGAATAAAAATAGTGCTCCTTCGATAACACAGGCCTGTCACCTGGCTCTCTCTCACGCACAAAACAGAATTGGCTTTGAATATGAAGGTATTGTCACGGAAATTAACCTTTAATAGGATTATCGTAAAATCAATACATTTTATGTGGAAAATGCAAAAATAAAATATGTGTCCAAACCCGCAATATTTTTCACCCCCAGCAGCTCTTAAAAAGACGCCCAATTTCGCGGGAAAACTCCGTACCTGGCAACATTGCAGCCTCAGACTCTCCCTCTCTTTTCCTGTCTTGGCCAAGCGGCATAGCAAGTCTCCCAGGCGCGCTCTGATTGGTCGAGAGCGATCACCTCATACAAAGACCTAATCCACAAACCCAATGCTACACATTGATGCAGAGAGGAACTAAACATGTGCTTACCTTCACCACATATAATGGCACAATATAGAGTAAACTATTACAACCTAAGCCTGCATTTACAAAGAAATGTTTTTTTTCCTACAAGTTTTGTTATTCTGCAGTCTTGAGAGTGGATTCCGTAGTAGAATCCCAAACTAAATGACCAGAGCATGTAAACATGTAAACATGTAGAATGCAAATAATTGTTTCTTAAATTCATAAATATATTATATACTATCAAATATTCTGTTATATTAATATTGTTTTTTGTTTTTTATACAGACATGCTAAAGCTTATCAACAACCAGGATATGGAGTTTGATGGACTCTTTGATAACCAACCATACACAGGAGCTCCATTGACCATGATCTCTCAGGTCTTAACAACCCATCAACCTCAACTACTTCATTGACCACTTCAGCTGTCCCGATATCTCTCAATCCTCCATCCTCAGCAGTAAGTCCACATTTGGATTCTCTTCTAGGGCATCCCATCACACGTAGCTCCTCCACCCCAGACAAGACCTTCCAGCCTCCCACCTTTCAGCAGTCCCCTCTGGCCCAGGTCCCCAGCAGCTCCGGCACTAGACAGGCAACAGCCGACCTCTCCACCACAGGCCCAGAATGCCAGGCAGTTCCAAGGAAGAGCCAGCCCCTGCTGGCCCTTAGCCCACCTCTCCCAGTGCAAAGTGGCTTCACCACCTCAAGGTGTACCACAGAAGAGTGTTGCTCTGAGCTCTTTCTCCTCCCAGCTCTCTTCACCCCCACTGCTCCTCAGACACAAGTTCAGTCTCAGCAGGACTCACCCTGTTAGCTACACAGGTAAAATAGTGTTATGTCACATTTAAAACATAGATCTGTATGCCTGGACTCTTTGAGGAACTTGAGTATGGCTCTTGTTCCTTTAAAACACATGTGTCACGTAAATTTAAAATCTTTAGCCGTCATCAATTCACCTTTGGGTTATTCACCCTCCATTTTTCTCTAATATATGCTCATACTGATAGGCTCTTCTGTAGACAGAACAGCACAGGTTAACCACTCATTTGGTCTCTGTACACATATCTGAAAGGCTATCGTAAATATTTAGTTTAAGATTGTCTGCATCTAACCACTGTGTTTATCCTGTGCATTTCAACATATTTCTGAAGGGAGTCCTTGGGAGTACTTTATGAGTGTGACTAAGTTATTCTTGTAGACAAAGTAACCAGTTTAGACAGATAAGAATAAGGTGTGACATACTGACTGAAACTATGACTTTATTAGCCCTAGTAAGATTAATTGTCTATTGCCCTCACTAACCTGCTGACGTTGGCACTATAGGTTATGGCAACTTACTGAATGGTTATATTGCATACAAAAAAAGATTTGTATTGTGTTTTTTTTTTTTTTTTTGTTTTTTTTTGCATAGTTAGACATAATATTGATATTCAAATATTTTTTAACAGCATCTAGTCCTGGGAATGCAAGTCCTTCAGCCGCTACTTTTGCCTCGTCACCTCCAATAGCAATTCAACCTCAGATTCAAGGAATGACCGAACAACATCTCCCATTTTGACCTCACTCTGGAAGCCCACCTGTGCAAAACCATAACGCCCCACTGTACAGCCAGTACCTGTAAGGAATAATAGTCTGCCACATGTGCTTTTAATAATTGTAAAACCAAGAGACGTCTGACAGCATATTCTTTTTTCAACAGGTGCTACTGCAGCCTCAGTTCATTAAAGCAGAATCCTTGCTTCTGACCACTCTTAAGCATGACCCGTGTATTGTCAACTACTGTAGCATCCACCGTACATCTTTGGCCAACAACAACCACAGTGCAGACTACTCCTATTCAGGTAAGCATGTTTTTTTTTTTTTTTTTTAATGCTTAAGATGATTTTTTATGTTTTTTTTTTTTTTTTTTAAGATGCCATTTGTTTTGCTCTAAGGCTTTTGTAGGTGGAGGCACCTTTTTGACTACAGTTCCTGTTATGGTGGATACAGAGAAACTGCCAATAAACCGGATAGCCATCAGCGGCAAACCAAATGGGCAGCCTCACAAGGGAGAAAAACGCTCTGCTCATAATGCCATAGAGAAACGTTACCGGTCATCTATCAATGACAAAATTATTGAGCTTAAAGATTTGGTTGCTGGTACTGAGGCCAAGGTAAGACCTTTTAATGTTTGTTTGTTTACTGAAACACACGTCTGGGGTCCATTAACAATGATATTACTTTTTGTGCTTTTTAGCTTAATAAATCTGCAGTATTGAGAAAAGCTATCGACTATATCCGATACTTACAGCAGGCTAATCAGAAACTCAAGCAGGAAAACATGGCTCTAAAAATGTCAGTCCAGAAAAACAGTGAGTACTTCATAGTATCCAAAATGAGATTTGTATTGGCTGTATCTAAATACTAGAGGGGTTGCAACTCCTCTCAACGGCATACAAACCTTCATACAACACCCCTGTACCTAGCACTAACAAATCTCATAAACAACTAAAGCATTTAACTATCGCTATGAAGTGTATCTCTTTGTACTTCTACTCAGAATCTCTTAAAGACATTGTTGCTATGGAGGTTGATGGACAGGCTGATGTAAAAAAACCGAGCTGCCCAACTCCTCCATCTTCTGATGTTGGCTCCCCCATCCTCGCACTGTCCTAGTGACTCAGAGGCCTGACAGCCCAATGGGTGAGGACAAAAGGTATGTTGATATCAAAGTCATACGTGGTCACATTGAACAATATTCAATGAAAAGTATTTGTGAATTCAACATTCTTCATTTCTGTACGTTTGTTCCAGCCAAACATGGATCAGCTGGGTCAGTCCTGCAGGTGGACGGTGCTGGTGGCATGTTGGACCGCTCCCGTATGGCCCTGTGCGCTTTCACCTTCCTCTTTGTCTCCATGATCCTTTGGCTTCCCTCTTCTGCCAGCAGTGCATGCTGCCAATGCTGGGCCTCAGCCGCAGCCCTCACCCAGGTGGCAGGGGGCATTCTGGGCTTAGACAGTGCAGGTAAATGAAGTGGCATTGGTCCTACTATCAACACATTGTTTAAAATATAACTTAGGAAACCTTTTTCTAATTTACACCCATGCAATAATGGACAATAATATTTAATGTCTACAGTGGACTCTTTGGGCTGGATGGACTGGATGTTGCCCACTCTGCTAGTGTGGTTGCTGAATGGCATTTTGGTGTCAGGGGTTCTGATCCGACTCTTAGTCTATGGAGAACCTGTAACCAGAGCCACATTCTGGATCATCTGTCTTATTCTGGGAGACACCGCAAACAGGCTGATCTGGACCTAGCAAGAGTATGTTATTTTATACATTTAAAATGTAATTTTTATGCCAATACCCATGTCTACATTTTTCTGTTAACAGTGACAGTTCTTTGTCTGATGTATCACATCTGCTTTTGGTCCTACTTCAGGGTGATTTGCTCAAGCCAGTCAAAACCTGTGGACCTGTCTTAAAGCTCTTGGTCGGCCTTTTGCCCACCTCTCAGTTGTGGATTTGGCCTGTGCTGGCCTTGTGGTCGCTGTTGCGTTTTTGTCTTCAACGCCTTTGGGTAGGCCGGCTTGGCTGGCCGCTAGAGCTGGAGGGCTGCGCTCTGACCGCCCCCCTGCAGGAGGATTGCTTGCAAAAGCGCCGTGACGCTGCACTGGTCTTACCACACCGCCTGCACCAGCTTCACATGACAGGTCAGTGGAAGGGAAAATCAAATCTATCTTTGTATCTCACCTGAACAGAAGAATGTACTGATCCAAATCATAGATCATTGTCCTCATTGTACAATATTTATTGCAATATTGCTTTGGAGAATCTAAATGAGTTTGATTAATGCTAAAAAAGAACTTGGAATATGACAGTAATGATGGCACGAAAAAACCTGTCACGACATTTCCAAACGCATATGATTTTGAGCAAAGGAGATTTTATTTGATTTATTGTAACCATTGACATTATTTTGAGACTAGATTTTGCCATATAATGGTTATTGTTACATCCCTTAATTGAAGTCTTTTCTTATTATTTAGGTAAACTAAATGGCAGTCATCTTTCTGCTATACACATGGCATTGAGTGCAGTGAATCTTTCGGAGTGTGCTGGCTCATGCCTTCCTGTGGCCACACTGGCTGAGGTCTATGTATCTGCAGCTCTACGGGGTTCAAAGCTAGCCTGCCAAGAATACTACAATTTTACTTCTGTAAGTATTTCTCCTCTCAGAATCGTAAATACTTCTGCCTTCTTCAAATCATTGTATTGTATACTATATAGGTTGCATGTTAGAATACAGTATAAAATGTCTGGAGGACCAAACTTATATTTTCCTTGTAGCGTGTGTTCCTGAGCAGTGCTCGTCAGACTTGTTCTTCGTCCAGTGGCAGTGTGCCCCCGGCTATGCAGTGGTTATGTCACCCGATTGGTCACCGCTTCTTTGGGATGGTGATTGGGCCATTCGCAGCACTCCTAAAGAAAGCATTTATAGCCAGGCTGGCAATACAGGTCAGTGGTTCAGACAGTTTTACTTCTAATACTGTTGTTAGCCGTAACTCAAGTAGCCTCTATGTTTTCTTTACAGTGGATCCTTAGCTCAGGTGACACAGGCGTTTAGGGAGCTCTCCTGAAAAGTCCCTCTACTGTGTGGCTCAGCCTCGTGGAGAAAAAGGGCCAAGCCACGGAGAGGGGTATGAATCCAGTAAAACTAATTTGGAACGTAACTGTACTCCCTTTGCCACTATTTAATATTACAGATAATATGCTTTTTAAGCTTAACACAAACAAGTCAATAGAACTTTGTATTAGGTGGTCACTGTTGAATATTTATGAACATAGTATATTTCTTTTTTCAGGGAGTATGCTGATGCCCTGGAATACCTGCAGCTGTTGATGAGTGCATCAGACGCAGCTGGTGCCACTACGCAGTCCTTTGCTATTGGATCCAACATGGCAACTGTAACAGGTAAATTCATAAAAATAATAGTTGTGTTGGGTGTCACGCAGTTAGATATTTCCTTCAGTCCTGCATTGATATATACACTGCCTGGCCAAAAATAAAGACGCCACCAAAAACAAAAAGGTTAGACACCCAACATTTTTGGTTGGACCGCGTTTGGCTTTGATTACGGCGCACATTTGCTGTGGCATTGTCTCGATAAACTTCTGCAATGTCACAAGATTTATTTCCATCCAGTGTTGCATACATTTTTCACCAAGATCTTGCATTAATGATGTTTGAGTGTGACCACTGCACATAGCCTTCTCCAGCACATCCCAAAGATTCTCAATGGGGTTAAGGTCTGGACTCTGTGGTGGACAATCCATGTGTGAAAATGATGTCTCATGCTCCCTGAACTACTCTTTCACAATTTGAGCCCGATGAATCCTGGCATTGTCAGATGGAATAACCTGGTCATTCAGTATATTCAGGGGTCAGCTGACCTCATTCTTTGAGCACAGACTGTTGCTGAACCTAGACCTGACCAACTGCAACAACCCCAAGCTATTTGCTTAGTTAAATCCAGGTGGCGACTTTTTTTTTTTTCCAGGCAGTGTATTTGTGCTATAAAGACTGCAGATCAGTTTCAGTTTACGTCCCTGTATTGCACATCTGCTTTCATTAGGCCATTCTTTATACTCAGTCATGCTTTTTAGTAATCACATGCCATTATAAATACATTTATTATTTGTTATTCTTCATTTTGTGGCTTTGTCCCCAAACACACAGGATGTGATCCTCACTCAAAATGGTGGTCCTCAGTTGCTGTGGTGATCATTACTGGTTGCCGGAGATGACTCTGCTGCCAGAGCGACTGTATCCAACAGTTGAACCACCTGCCTCGCAGTCTCCAAAACGCAGAGTGAGTCGGTGATTATTACAATGCAAAATATACAAGAACTGTAGAGATATATATTGATCTGTGTTTCTTCCTCTGATCTTTGTGAGCAGAAGTCTGCTACCCAAAGCATGTTTAAACACCTTTAAAGCTGTGCGTGCACTGCTGTCCAAACCTGAAAACTGTCAGCTGAGTTAAGCTACATGTGACAAGGCCAGCGCCCTGCTCAGAGACAACCTCAACCTGGGACCACACAGCCCACAGCTCCAACATAGACAAGGGTACCCTTACCACTCCCAAATGGTACAACGAGTGTAAATAAGTCATTGTTTTTATTTTACTGGCTTGAAATGATATTCTGTAACTATAAAGCAAAAGGACAAATGCTAGAAGGTGTGTGTAAAATTGACAACACAGAATATGGATGGACAGATTTGTGGCTCCCTCTTGGGCGACCTGCAGAGCGTGATCGGGCTGTGTCCCTGCCTCTGGCGTTCAGCAGATGGTGATGCTGGCTGGATGGGTACCTTGTGGGGTGCATGTGCACGGCCAGAGCTGTGGTGCATTGTAGTTGCATTGCATCTGTGTCTCAGTGGAGTGCAATGCACCCGCAGTGCAACACAGAGCTGAGCCACAAATCAGCAGCACCCAGAAGTTTGTGAAGATTCCCTTTTAGCCAGTCACAGGATACAGGCTTGTAATATCGATTTTACTGTTTGTATATCCTCCTTAGGTTGTCCAGCTGTTGCTGTGTGATCTGCTATTGGTGATGCGGACCAATGTTTGGCAGCTGCAGCAGCAAGGGGTGACTACTGTAGGACCCGCAAATGCAGGTCCCAGCTGTCCAGCAGGGGGCGTGCAGCAGGCTTCACCTCCTGAGCTCCAAGGCTTTCAACAAGACCTTAGCTCTCTACGGAAGTTAGCTCACAGTTTCAGACCTGCCATGCGAAGGGTATGTGCATTTTTAATAAGAAAAATGGAAACTGTGTATAGAACCAAGCAAGTTTGTGTCCAGTGTTGCCGGAAGTTTAATTAAACAGCTAATTCACACACTTATTTCCAAAGTTAGTTATACATAGTGTATAGTTATAGTGCCAAATGAAGACTGGTAGACTTCAAGTACTACAGGGGAGCACAAAGGATACTTAATGCGTACAAATGCACAGGCAAACCCCAGTTCCCTTTGAAAATAACCATAGCCCTTGGTGCACAACACAAACACACTCACACCCCCTGAGGCAAGTGCTCTGCAACATTATTGCTAATGCTTCTAAGTCTCTCTGAAGTCTGAGTGAGCATCTTTTGTCCTCTCTTCTGTTCTTGCAACTCCATCCTCTCATCTCTTTTGTCTCTTTCCAGTTATTCATCCATGAAGCCACAGCCAGGCTGATGGCAGGGGCAAGTCCCACACGCACACATCAGCTGCTAGATCGCTCACTACGACGTAGAGCAACGCCAGGAGCCAAGACAGGTATGCAGCATTCACATATGTCCTCCAGGCATATTTATCTATTCACTCCCTACTTAGGCAGTATCAGTCTGTGGGAGATATCGTATCGTATCGTATCGTTGTGTTTAGTACAGGAAACGTAAGTTACCTTTCAGCCCTGGTTGTTTGAGTAACATAAGTGAGATGTCTCACTCATAGTGAGAGATGAAAATGGAAAAGTACAACAGAGGTATAACGATGAATGATGTTATTCATTCATTGTTATACCTGTACTTTTTATAAACAGTGGATGAACTGAAACCATAAATATTGGCTCAAGTGTAAGTGTCTGTGTGGTAGTACAGTGTGTGGAAGTTGGCAGTTGTATTATAGTCAATTGTTCGAGTCTAATAAAACATTATTAGATAAATGCCAGGCTGACCCAATGCAGTGACAGTTTTTTGTGATGTACAGAAGAGTGTGAGACACGGCCTGGCCAACGGGAGCAGGCGGAGGCAGTCTTGTTGGCATGCCGATACCTTCCCCCTTCGTTCCTGTCAGCCCCAGGCCAGAGGGTTGGAATGCTGGCAGACGCAGCACGCACCCTGGAGAAGCTGGGAGACAAGAGGACGCTCCACGACTGCCAGCAAATGATCATCAAACTGGGGAGTGGCACTACTGTCACAAACAGCTAGAAAGAAGAGGGACCAGAGTGTTCACAGACACGTTCTAACACCAACACAGAACAAGGACAAAAACCGTCTGGCTTCAAAATGCGCAGCTATAACTACATCATTGGTTTGTTTCTCTATGACTTCTGGTCTGCAGCCCAACATAAGGCACTTAGCCACACATGCTCATTCTTGTGCTGACTTTTCTATAAAGAGACACAATCACAATCTTCTCAACAGTACAGCGGCTGTGTCCACCTCAGCCCCTCTCAGCAGTTCCACTGATCTCATTGGTTGTATACTTGTGAAAGAACTGTCCAAAGTTTATTACATACAAACATATTGGGCAAGAAACTGTTTAGTTTAGTCAATTGAATCATTTGAATCATGCGCATTGAAGCCCAAAGTCTCTAACTGCACTAGCCTCAAGGGGCTCATTTCAAAGACTTGTAACAATAAGTCTTATGTTTTTTTGTGGTGTGATGTGTACATATTTTAAAATGTATTTATATCTTTAATTCAATTTGCAGTGTGACATAAGCAAGATGATACATGCTTATCCCATAAGCGCATATTATAATTGGGTACTATTTGCTCTGGCTACTTTTAATGTCATTACCATGTTATAATGCCTATGAGCATTCGCAGCATCAGAGTATCAAGGTGACTGTTGTGCATTTTTGGTAAAATCTCTTGCCAATTTGCAGTGTTGCACAGTGATGCTGTCAGACATCTCTTCATCAAATGGTGGCATTGATGTTTTCAAGTAGCCTCAACTTTTTCTCCAAATTGAGCCGGCCGTGTAATTTCATTTCAGTTTTGTTTGTAGCTCTTACACTAAGAGTAGTGCTTTCTCTTACCTTTGTTTAGTTCAATATGCTTGTTTTTAGAGGACAGTATAAACAAGTCCTGAACCAAGGATGTTCACTATGAAAACACTTACTGTATAAATGGCATCTTTCATCTCATACTTGCTTATTATGTAAATATTAAAATATTTTGTAAAGAAATGTGTTTGTTTCATTATGTACAAATATGCTCTTTGTATTTCACAACTTACAACATTTTCTAATAGTGCCATAAACTAATTTGATTTCTCTGCAAAAAATAAGAAAGGACAAAGAAGAGAAGTTGAGCAGCATTGAAAGGTGCTGGTATATTTAACATGGGCGTTACAAAAACATTTCAAACAAATGTGATGCTGTTTCAGTCCAGAGACATGAAAATCAATAAAACCGCATGCGTCAACTCAAAACAAGTGACATTCCCCAAAAGTATAACATGTTCATTAATGGATTCTTTTAATAACATTTTATAAGCAATAACATATTCCATTTTATAGAAAATAAACATCTCTAGGAAATACTATACACAATTATATTAGTACATCACATCTTACATTTAAACAGCATCAAATACTTCTGTACACCATTAAATGAGCCTCTTACAAGAAAAAGTTTCTTTTATGCTTTTATACTCTGATTTTGATATGAACAGTAGTAGTGACCATACTTAGCATGGCAGAGTAACAAGCCTACATTTGAAATACAGACAGGTGCTTTATGAATCTGAATGAGTCTTAATGTACGTACATCAATTTTCACATATGTGAAAATAAATTATATTGTATTTTTCATAGTAATACTTTTACTTTTGTACTTTACATACTGTAGCATCATGTGAGGACAGGTCTCAGAGCAAACCTGAGGTCTGCAACTGTGAAATGGTGAAATGTGAACACAGTAGATGAGAGTAACACAGTTTATTTTTATATTTTTATAGATTCTTAAAAACACAAAGCATGACACACACCAAAGGCCATGATGCACACAAATACGTCTCCATGATTGGAGCATCATAGTAAAATACTGATTTCATGTGATTTATATGCAAATACTTATGTTTTTCTGTTGTACAAGGTAAAATAGTAGACCCAGTGCTTGGCTGCCAATGTATGAGATGTAAAAGTGGAGATGCACATCCTCACTCCCACAGACACAAATGAACAAACACAGGATGAGTGCTGAGGCTGAAGAATGAGGACTCACGACACAAGCACACGTTTGGGCACCATGAAGGTGGTCAGAGGCTGCTCCCATCCAATCACTGTTCGCCAGGTGTCTGAGTCCGATAGTGAGCCATCCCAAGGCAGGACACACACACATTGCTCACTGTGCATTTCAAACAGCCCCTTTGCACCGGGCCCGAGGCTCTCCCACTCAACAGTCACATCCTGCAGCGGGAGGCACTCGCTGGAGGAACACATTGAGGCTGGGGGCAGCTCTTCTTAGTGGAGCCACCATCCAGGGCTCAGTGCTCCAAGCGCAGCCTCATGTTGTCCACCCTGGCTCTGCTGACCAGCCCCTCCATCTTTAATTTAGCACTGCTGTAGACCCGGGAGGTTGTTTGGACAGCGCTGTCCGTGTAGTGCTAGTTAGTTGAGAGGTGTTGTTATTACAGGTCCTGCAATAGAAGAGCATAAAGCCAACATAACTCACTTATGTCTGCGCTGTTAAGACATGCACTATCTCTGCACTGCAAAGCCATCAGCTGACTGGTGAACCTGGCTATGACACCTTATCATAATGAATAGTTGGTGCCATTTCCTAGCACTGTAGCTGACGTTACTGTCCAGACAATGGTGACTTTGAACACTCATGCTGTATGAACACGAGATGTGCAATTTGCAGCACTCACAGATGATGCAGCTGGCCTCTGGACCAGCTCCAGTGTGACAGACACCATCACTAATTGCTGTGGTGTGGTGAGGTGTTATGCCTAACCCTCTGCAGCCCTTCCCTCCATCTTGTGCCTCTGTTTGTATCTGTGAGCTGCTCTGCTCCAGATGCTTTCACTTGCATGCATTTGTTTCTCACAGTTACCATAACCTTGCACGAGCTGCAGTCTACAATGCCTGTCACTCTAAAGTAACAGTCCTCACTGATCTTTTGCACCACCCTCTTTTCCTCTTCATCCTTCTCTGCATCTCAAATATGTGTAATCTGTTCATGAAACTCTGCAGACAGGAGTGTATCCAAGCTAATGGAGGATTTGATAAACTTAAGCTTGTCAATAAATGTGTGTGTGGTTTGACTGGGTAGAGAACGATGTGATAAACCCCAAATAAACAACTGATGACAGCTCTGCTTGTGCGTGCCTAATGCTCACATGTGAGATGGCGACATAAAAGGAAGAGATGAAGAAGGGATGAGAATAGAAAAGTACAGTGGCTTGTAGGAAAGCAGGTGAACAGAGGTTCAAATGGAGCAAATGTGGCAGCAAAGGAGAAAAACAAAAGAATGATTAAAAAAATAAAATAGTGAGGGAGGGACAGGCAGCAGGCAGGTGGGTGTTTTCGTCAAGAACCAGTGTCATGCTGAGCAGAGAAAAAACTAAAAGAGCAAGGTGACAGACGCAGATCACTGCTCCTGTGCTTGGCCGCTCCCTGCTAAATGTCAGCTTCTCCCATATTTACCACCCACCACATTTGATTTTCTTCATGTTGTAACATCAAAAGCCCACTAGATGGCATCTGTTTGTCAGGAAGGTTGTATATATGGGTGTTTAAATGACCCATTGTATTTATAGTGGTCTTACAGTCAACACGTGGGTAACAAATATAAGCTACACAGCTGAGAGTCCTCCCTGCTGTTGCTGGTTGATATGGTTTAGTCCTGCCAAGGTCACTGAGTACATATCGATCTGAAACTGAAGCCCCTGCAGTCCCAGTCTTGGAGGGGTTTGTCACAAGGATGGATGATAGGGCACATGATATGGCCACACCAAACCCCCAATGTTCTTTTCAGATTTTTCATCTGTTTTACAAGCGCTGACAGAGGTGTTTTGTGTCTGCTCTGTATCATCTGTCAATATATGATCCTGCGACTCCTTACCCCACCGGAGGGCCTACAGACAGGGGATGTTTCCTTGGTCAGTCTGTAGTGCATCTAATTTTGTCTGTGAAGCCCCTATAGGAAACTGTTGTTGTTTTTAAATTACTGCAATTTAATACATAACTAAGTAAAACAGGAGGTGGCCGAAGTTGACAAAAATGTATATCCTAAAATGAGCCTGTAAATGTCATGGCTGAGGTTCATGTTTAGCACAAAACAGGGCACACATACTTTATAACCTTGTTTGGGAGATTACTCTAGATGTTTCTCTTTCTGAGGTAATTTTTCATAGTTTGAATTTTGCAAATGACCTAAACAACAGCTATGTGAAATATCTCCCACCTCTACTATTGTAGTGATTGTAATGATTATTGTGAAATAATCATTACAAAGAAATAATTTATAGCTCTTGACATATAAGTATCATCTTACCTCATGTTTTGGACATTTGATGGAGAAGTCATCCTCATGGAATGTGCAGCCTGAAGATAAAAAGCGCACACAAAAATATAAAAAAGTGTTGGTAACAGACGAAACACAAAACGGATGTTACGGTCACACAGTCATTCTGCACACACCCAGATAAATGACAAAGGGTTAAAATGAAAAATGAGCAAGAACAAGGCACAAAGGGAAGTGGAAGTGTCAAGCGAGCCAAAGGAAGCAGAGTGGATGAGTTGTGAGGCAGAAAGAGCCACCAGTGCACTCCGCAGGATTAAAATGGTTTTGGTGCTAGCTCGGCAGACGTGGCGGGTTTTCTAATCCACAGCTCCTTGGCATGAGGTAATAGAAGAGCAGTACACACAAACAACGCAACAAGACTGACCTAAAATGCTCAATACTGTCAATTTGTGCCATAGTAAGGAAGGAGGACACTTTGAACACTTGGAAGAAGGGAGGAACAATAGACACAAGATGGATAAATGGAAGGGTTATGGAATGGGGAGTAATGCACATTCAGTACACACTCAGTCCTGTCCATTTGCCCTGTTCTATTTTTGGATATATATATATATATAAAAAACAACCTTATGTAAGATTGGATAAAACTCATCATCAACATCTTGTCCGGGATTCACATTTTGCACAAACCAGTGACACTTCCTAATTGCAAGCCTATTTCCTTTCTGTCTTGCTTCTGTCATTATTTTTTCCTTTTTACCTGCCCTATTTGTTCCTGCACCCAGCTGCCCACACAACCTCCCTTCAATTTCCCACTCCCAATTTCCCATCTCATTTCTCCTGCCTCTCCTTGGCTTTCCTTTCCTTTTTTTTTATCAGTGATTGCTCCCGTTCTATATTGCCACGGTGTCTTACCTATCTCTTTGGCACAGACATAGTGGTATTTGTTAGAACAGCCTCTCCAGCAGCAGCTGAGGGACGCACCCACATTCTGGCACTTGTAGCAACTCTGGGGTTAGTGAACGATTCGGACATATGGACCCACACCAACGAGGAGACAGACAACAATTGTGCAGAGGAAAAAAAAACGAGAAAACATACATTCAGAAGGGGCTCTCACTTCAATAAACTATAATCATACATAAGTCTTAACAATAGTGATTCGTCTTACCGTTTCATCAGAGGTCTTGGCCGCCTCTTTGAGTCCGTACAGTCTCCCTGCTACCATAACGACGCCTCGGGTCCAGATGGCACAGTTCTCGTGGGCCCAGTGTTCCTTGGTCTCTGCCTCCTGCTGAAGTCTCTGGAGCAGGCTCTCTGTCTCATCTGTCTCACTGGTCCCTTTGGCCTTGAGCTGCTGAATTCTCCTGAACCTTTCTCTTAGCGTGACTCTCCGCAAACCCCCTCTCCTGGGGATGCAGTCAGAACCCTCTGGTCGCCGATAACGACGGTGCCGCTGCTGACTACTGCCCTCTTGAGCCAAGGAGTCCGTAGTGCTCTTTGTTTTTGTGTCACTCTCTCCTTCATCCTTCGAGCAGCTCACCAGTTCTGTATTTATGCTACTTTTACTACAACTGGCCTCATCTGTGATTTCCCTGATTAAATCTGTGGGACTTGATGTCAAAATCTTTCTTGGAACATCATCTTCAGCATAGAAAGGGCCGCATAAGTCCCCTAGGTCTCTATAGTTTGCTGGTTTTCCACAAAGACTACAGTTTAGACACCTGTCCATCAGCGCTTTATTTACTAAAGGTCCCTGTAACATAGCTGCAGTGTGCGGCACTCCCTTGGCCACTGTAAAAGGATTTTTCATTCTAAGTATGCCCTTTTTTCTTCTTCTCTGAAATACAACAGCATCCTCAGGCTTGTTGACAATAGCACACCAAGATGAAAAGTCTCGGGAGTTGCTAAGTCGCACATATGGACAGAAAGACAGTTTGGAGTTTTGTGAGACTGGTCTGCGTCTGAATTTTTTCACACAAATAGTTTCACTCTGTTTCTCTGATAGTGTAACTACAGGACCCACAATGCATGGTTCCTCCTCTTTTTCCTTACTGTCTCTTTCCTTCTGCTCCATCTCCTCCTTCTCTCTTTCCTCTTTCTCAGCTTGCTCACAGCCTGCTGCCCTGACCACAGCCTCAATAACCTCCATAGCGTCTTTCATCCCTGGCTTTGGCCCTGGTTTTCTGTGGAGCTTTGTTAGCTTCTCTGGCATGTGCTCTGTTGATGTTTTCCCTCTCTTTCTGCTGCCCTGACTCACTGATGGTTTTCTGCCTCTCTTGGGTTTCTCTGTCAGCTCTGAGCTGCTCATCTGCACAGGTTCAGTGACTGTGCTTAAAGGCACATGTGCTGTAGAGTCTGTGGCCCTCTGTTCAACTTGCTCTTCCTGTTCTGTTTCAACCTTGCCCTCAGCATTAGCCTCACTTACTACCTCTGCCACTTCCTTTCTTTTCTTCCTCCTTTGTTTCAGGTGCATCTCATGGTTGTTTTTAATAGCCCTCTGCTTTGCTAGTCTTGGCGTTGTAACTATGAGGCTTTCTGTTTCCAAAGCTGCTTCTGTGCTCTCCACTATTGCCCACCTCTTCTTCTTTGCTTTGACAGGTTTACTAGGGACACATGTTTTTTCTTGTGTCCCCTCTGCCCTAACATCTAGATTGGTTGAATTCTGTTGTGTGCTTGATTCTTCTGTCTGTGCAAGGTTATTTCTATCACTCTCACTATTTTTCTCCTCTGTTACCCCCTCATCTATTTGAGATTTAGTGTCCTCCTCCACTTTGACTGGCATTTCTTGTTCTTTAACTTCATCTTGTTTGATATCTGTGTTTTTCATTTCTTCCATAATGTCTGCAGCATTTGTGATCATTTCAGTGCCCTTAATTGAATTCTGAGAGGGTACCTTAGATGCCAGCTCATCTGTTAAACTGTCTGGCTGAAGAATTTGCTGTTTCTTTGAGCCAGGAGATGTCATTTTTTGAACCAAGGCTTCATATTTTTGTCCTCTGCCTTTTCGAGGGGGTAGTACTTTCGTTTTGGTAGGGCAGTGTGCAGGTGTGTCACTATTATCGGTTTCGTTAGTTGGAGAGGTACTTGAAGAACACTTATTTTGTGAGGCTTGTCTTCTTTTTGATGGCCTGGTTGTTACTTCTTCCGCTGTAGAAACATCCTCCTCTACCTGTGCAACTTGTGGTGATCCACGTCGTCTGGGTTTAGGACCCCGTTTTTTCTTAACAGGATGTATCGAGGAAGGCGGGCTGTTGTTCTTTCTCTTTAGTGATGTGGTATTAACAGTATTGATGTCTGCAGGTGGGTCCACAGGTTTAGGTGGTTCAGATAGTTCAGCTGGCACATCTGTAGTTTTTACATCAGGGAGAGGAGTCAAATTTTCTTCCTCTGTTAAAGTCGCTTCCACTTTCACATCACTCACTCTCGGTTCTGCAGTCTTGACGTCGACAGTTTCCCCGTTTATTTTTTCTTTCGTTGCTTTTTCCTGGGAGGGCTTTCTGGATCTCAAGACCATATTTTTTGTTGCTCTTTGCAGTGCTTTTACATGTGTTTTCTCTTCAGCATTTACTGGTTTCACAGTTGGATTTTCTGCTGATGCTGCCTCCAGAAGAGCCCTCTTTCTCCTGCTCTGCATTCCCTCTGAAGGCTGAGCCACTTCCTGTGTGTTCTTGGATTTTGGTCCTGCTCCTTTAGGTCGGCCTGCCGTGGTCTTAGCAGACAGGCTGTCGGAGGACTTTGCAGGAGGAGCATCTGTGGGTGGTAGAGCCTCTTCAGGTGTAGGCTCTGGGTTAGGGGTGTGTTTAGAGCCTGGTTTGGGACCAGGTTTAGCACGTGGCTTGGGTCCTTGTTTTTGTTTAGCTGTGATCTCACCTTTTGGTGGGATCTCTGGTTCAACTAGTGCCGTTTTTTGGAAAGATTTTGGTGCAGGCTTGGTGGATGGTTGCACCCGTGGTTTTGGGTTGGGTTTTGCTCCTGGTTTGGGCTTTGGGCCTGGCTTGGGGCCTGGTTTTCTTTTCAGAGGAGGTTTATCTTTGGGGGATAACTCTGGAGCATTGAATGAGCGTGTGCACATTCTTGAGGAAAATACATCAGTTATTATTTTAGCTGCAGGACTAACATTAGACTCTGGATGCATGAGTTCTGTTTGATCTGAAATCAGCCCTGTTTTACTCATGGGCATGCAGGGCTTTTGAGAAGACGGCACTGACTCCTCTCCCTTCTCTTCTTCTGTTTCCAAACTGAGCTGTCGCCTCAGCCCTGACCCTGAATGCATTCTCCTCCTGCCTCGTGTGTGCTTTCGTCCATAGGTCCTGGGCTGAGCTGTAGGGGCCAGAGGCTCTGGTTTGGTGGAGGGGGTCACAGCACTGGCACAGCTTATGCCCGGCTCTATGTCCTCATCCCCTTTCTTAGGTGAGGGTGGGGTGTCTGCCCATGAGGGAGCTGAGGGAAGTATGGACTTCCCCGGCAGCTGTGGTGAGTCTGGTTCCAGTACTTTAGCATCACTATGATCCATGTGATCTCGGGTATGAGCTGGGGCAGGGGCAGTTTTGTCATTGAGTGATGAAAAAACTGGCATGGCAGACTCGGGCTGAGGAGCAGTGTCACCAATAGGTGTTTCTCTAGAGGAAACATCGGCAGCTGTGTTCAAATGGACTGGAACAAACTCTTCTGGATGCTCTGGAGTTCCTATCCCCTCCTTCACTTCCACATCCTTGCTATCTTCGGCAGACAGTGGAGGGGATAGTGTTTGTGGCTCTTCTTCCTGAATGCCCCCCTCCTCACCTCCCTCTTCTTGTGCTTCTGCCTCTATTCCTCTCTCCTCCTTCTGTGTAATGTCTTCCTCCTCCATTCTGGGGGGTGGAGAGGTGTTTTCAGAGCTGTCCTCTTTCTCTGTAGAATACTGATCCTGTTCAAGCTCCCCTCTTGATACATAAGGTGATGTTTTGACAGAGCTTTCAGACGAGGTGCGTGAATCAGATTTGAATGTTTCTGATTTCACCTCTTGCTCTTTGTCATTGGAGAAGGAGAGTCCAGAAGGTGACTGCTCCAGTGAGTCCTCTCTTGTAATTTCATATTTCCTCTGGTCCTCCTGGTATTCAGGGCTGTCGTAGCAGTAGCTTTTTTCTCTCTCTTCTTCTTTACTATAGCGTTGTGAATCATTTCCTTCTGCTGTCCAGTGCTCTACTCTCCCAGCAGATTGGACAATGTCTTCATCAACATTTGTAATTTTTTCTGTAATCTCATTTTTGTCTGTACATTTGTCTGGCCAAGTGGATTCTTCAAAGTTTTCTTTTAGGGGCTCATCAATTGTTTCAATATCCGGAGGAGAATCTCTGTCTTGTTTGAGTGGACTTGATACTGTAATGCTTGTGGGTGATCTTTCATCGCTTATGCTTTTAGCTGGAGTACTCATGCCATCACCACCTTGAGCTGGCGTACAGATAGCTGGGTCAGGAGTCAGATTATGCACACCCGAGTCACCAGACCTAATGGACATGTCATCAGGAGAGGTTATTGAGCATGAAGAAGTCGTATCCAGGCACAGGCTGGTGTTGTTTTGGGCCTGTGCTGGACTCCGGCCTTGACTGCAGTAGTAGTATCCTCTTTCTAACTGTTCGTCACTGCTGCTGGAATAGCCTGCCTCATGCAGCTCCATTGGAAGTGTGTGGTGCTGTGTTGTTGAGTAGGGATCCTGCATAGCACCTCCCACTCCGCTGCCATCTGCATACAGCGGACTCTTATACTCCTCGCTTTTCTTAGAGGGTGTGCCGCTGCCAATGCTGCTGTTACTTCCTCCACTGCTCCGTTTTCCGCTTTTCTTGTTTCCGACTAGTGCTTCAGAAAGCAGCAACTGCTGAACATTATTGGAAATGTTCTCCACTTGAGAGGTGAGGGCATTTAGGCTCCACAAGCTTGGATTGGACAGCAACTTTTCAGAAAAGCGCTCTTTCATGGTGGGAAGCTGGGGTGTGCTAGTGTAGCTGTGAGGAGCTGCGTGGGCCACACTAGGGGAGGGGTGAGAGCGTGGGGGCATTAGCATGGCACTAGAGTTACCCTGCTCTTGCATGGCAGAGGTAGAAGATGAAGAAGATGAGGGTGTCATAGATGGCTGGCCGTACTGGAACGACTCAGGATTGGTCATAAGTGGTGAGGGGGTGGAGCTATATGAGGGGGAGCGGCCAACAGAGCGTGCAGGGGAATGGCTGGAAGCGGGGCTGCAGGTTTGATAGTACTGCTCTGGGGAGCGGACCGGCATATCTGTCAGGCAATAATTCTGCTGCGTTTGATTGTAATGTTGGTATTTGGGATGGGGCTCCTGTGGGTTGCTCAGGTTCTGTAAAGGAGTGTGTGGCTCATAGCCTCTGGGGGTAGGCTGCTGGTAACCATAACTGCTCTGACTCTGCCTGTATTGGCCTTGCTTCAAGCTACTGTGAGTCCCCATTTGTCTGCTGTACTGTGTGTTGGGGGGCATGTTGTACCCTTTGTAGCAGTGAGGCATAGTGCTGCACTTGTCCATGTATGGAGATGGGGACTGCTGGGGGTAGTGCAGATGACTCTGGGGGTACATGAGGGGTGAGGGAGGAGGGTTGGGGACATGGGGCTGGTGGTGTGGGCTAGTGTAGGCTGGGGTCGTGGGCTGGTGGCACTGAGTTTGGCCTAACATATTCTGGTCTATGTACTGGGAGGAGCCAGGAGTGGGAGTGCTTGCCTCCATGCGGGCCACTATGTCCTGTTCGTACTGTGATAATTGTGATGGATCATCCCACTTTTGCTGTATGTGCCCTTCACTCAGGTACTGCGCTGAGTAGCTCCCAGGGCCCATGTGGCTGTAGCCTGTCGGACCCTGCAGATGATTTCCAGAGGTCTGAGTGGGTGCTTTACTTCCTCCTCTGTAAGTTTTTTTTGCAGAGACCCCGTTTCCATTGCCTCCACCGTTTCCAGGGAAACTAGCAAAAGCTTGCTGGCTATAACAGTCCTTGGTTCCACCTCCAGCTGGGGCCATGCTGGAGGGACTGGTCAGAGGATGGGTGTCATATCCAGGTCTACTGTGCCCTAGGTGTGGTCCTGGGCCAGTGTGTGGGTGCTGTGGGTGCTGACGGTATGTGTCGAGGCGGGATAATTCATGGGGCTCCTGCTGGTAGCAGGGCTGGTTGCTGTGGTAACCAGTGCTGCGCTCTCTGAAGGACTGCATCTCACCGTCTGCGTCCTGAGCAGGAGGGGGAGGTGGGAGAGGGGGAAGGGGGTTAGGGATCTGGAAGGACAGATAAGGGGCAAGAGAAGAGAAAAAAGAAGAGTGATGGTTAGAACATTCCAGTAGTAAACATCTTGATCCAAAACCTGAATAACAAATATCACGTTAGGTTTAAAACCAAGACCAACCCAGCCTCAATTTGTGTGAAGGCAGCAAGATATATATATATATATATAATCATAATCTAGTAATTTTATCTGGTACAATTTCACAAAATAATCAAATTTTAATTTGTCAGTTGATCATTGCCATCAAGGTCATGAAGGGAATATATTGTTATTTGCTGTGTATTTTAAATATGGCTGTTGCAGCATAGTGTAATAGTCTTATATATAGCACCTACTCTTCTCTATAGTATTATGCATCTGTGGCCTATGTGTGCATGTGTGTCTTTTCAAGATAGAAGAGGTGGGGAACACTGGTTTTATAAAATGGGTACAGTCTGTGTGTTTGTGGCAGCCACAGCACAGAGTCTAAGGCTTCATTCAGCTGCCCCAGGGACAGAGCTGTACCCCATCAGATGTAGACCAGCATTATTCATCTCCTAAAACAGTGCTGTGTGTATGTGGAATTACACTGTTTACGCATGTATGTGAGCACTTTGTGGATATGTCTCTAGCACACATGCATCTCTAGATTTCCCAAGAGAAACCCCAGAGTCCTGTCTCCCCTTTCTACCCAGTTTGTACATGCAAGGACACTAGTTAACATGTTCACTTTGACCCAAATAAGATGGTTTTCATGGAGAACTATTTCTGAAAATCTGTATTTTGATGCCTTGTAAGACCTCTCTAATCTCATTCCTCTAATTTACACCTTGATGCCATTCATAAGGCAACTTTTTTCTATGGCAGAAATTGTACTTTGGCCTCATGCTCCTTTGAAAATGTCAGTGAACTACTTCCAATTAGTGTTTGGCTCATCAGATGGACAAGAGCATTGAAATTGGCCTTTGCAGTATTAGTATTGTGACAGAATTTGGACATTTTTTATTAGATTAAATTTTATTGCATCCGCATTCCCATTTCTCCTTCTCATTTGTGTATGCAGCAAGTCCTCCTGGCACATTCTGCCTTAGAGTAAGGGTCAGAGAGGAGACATAACCTATGCTGAGATCGCAAAATGCTCTGTCTGTTTAGAGATAAAAACACAGATTTTGAAAGTAAAAATAACCTAGGCATACTGCGTGCAGTTTTTTCTTCTGCGGATTAACTTTAACTACTTTCTCTCAATGGTCATGTAAGAACAGAATGGAAAGAAAGAAGAAAGATATATATATGTTTACACAGGAGGTGGGGTTAGATGACAAGAGGATGGATGATTTACTGAGTGAGCTTCACAACCATAGCTCTTGGGAAATATAAGATACTGTGGTCACATAAGTCCCACATACAAATGTGAAAACCTGTATTGTTAACAATAAATACTTGGATGTTTCGGTATCTTGGTATTTTTCTATTTTACATTTTGGTTGGTAGAGAACACAGACAAAATCGTTCAGCGTTTTTCTCCATTAATACGTAATTTACGGGGTTTTGGCAACCATGACACTAAAGAACAACTATGTCAACCAAACAAAAAACAAACTTCATACAGCATAATGAAAGAAAAAACAAAAACAAAAAAAAAAACAATAACTAAGACAAACGTGTTTCATTAAAGGTACTGTGCAGGAGTGGCCTGAGATGGTAGTGTACAGGAGTGAGAGAATGGGGCTGAATCTGATTGTTCCACTGCATGCTTCTTAATTCGTCAAGATGTGGCTGGTTACATTGGCCCTTTATTCGTTTTTCATCCGCTCTCCCTCTCTTTCATCGCATCATCTTCAGAGTGAGCTTGAGATGGGATTTATCTGCCCTCTCGACACCCAAACAGACACACACACACACACACAGAAAAGGAGTGCTCTGATTCCCCATCACTGTAGTATTTTTGCTTCAAATCTCTCCCCCAGCCCTGTCTTCTCTGTGACACAAATAAACACACATGCAGACGTGATTGGAGCGTTTCTCTGTGTTTACCTCCCCAGTCGTCCTGGTTAATTATGCATGCAGAAGAACGGCCCCATCGCGCATACGCAAAACCCAGTCAGACTCCACCATCTTCAGTTGAAGGAAACACCATCAACTCGACCTAAAAACACATCTTAAAATAACACGACAAAATTCCAGCTCTCCACGTCAACATTTTGAAAAAATTCCAGGTAGATAATTGCCATGCATCTGGTAATACTTGAATATAACATACACTTTCTGGGAAAGAATAATGTTTTCATCATCCGATAGGACTGATCATCTCAATCACTGATAATTGTGGCTATACGTATTGTTTTTGGTGATACAAGTATGTAATTGCTAATGATGTAATGTATTGAGCATCCCTTCTTTCTAAACAACAAGCTCCCAGTACTGAACACACCCAGTGCTAACGTGTCTCAGTTCCACAGTGGCACTAATTATGCACACTACTATGCCTGGCTCTTGTGCTTTTTTCAGTGGCCTCCACAAAACAGTGGACAGACGGACATGTCTGCTTCTCCACCCTGTGTGGGTGGGTTCTTACCCAGGAGAGAGACAGACGAGATGGAGGAAGCCAATATCGGCCTTGACATTTGTCACTGTCCCGTTGTCATGACACACAGCTGGAGGTCATGCGGGGTCAGCGGTGGCCAGTCACATAGATTATCAGAGAAGACGTAGTGTGTAGAGACCCACTCACGCTTCCAGACAGGAGGGGGCTGCATAAGGACAGACAGTAAATAACCTCCAAAGACCTTCAGTATTCACAAAGAGGTACAGTATGTCTTGGCCAAACTAGTGATCTCTGCGGATGGATAATGTAATGGCACAAATACAGCTAAATGCATTATACATATTTTTGCACTGATTTGTCACTCTGTGCTGCCTTTGTTTGCCATGGAACTAGCTGGACATTGTTGACAGCAAGGTATAGTTTCACTGAACTAGGCTTTACTCCTCGATCGACTTTTCCATCACTCATTAAACACTCTCATTCAATCAATCAATGCCATGTTTTGCCAAAGCCAAATGAAATAAATAAAATGACATCAAATTAAAGAAGCATAATACGTGATATAAAAAGACGTTTTGTGCATGTAAATTCAATTCAATTTGTGACCTCAAGGCTAAAACAAAAAGCATATGAAAATCCAGTTTAAACCAGCATTTTCTTTCCATGTGAGAGAGAGAGGCATCAGTGCTGTCTCTGGGGCGGTGGATGACTCATCGGCATTTACCGTCTTGGCCGTCTATTTCATCACTAATGGAGATGACACTCTAGACTGGCCTTTAAGTACCAACACAGCAACAGTGAAATGAATGCAGGTCAGTAAGAGGGTGTGGGGAGACTATGTGTGAGGTTGGGGGCTTTGAAACTGTAGTTTAAAGTGTAAGAAGGACATAGGAGATATACACCATGCAATTCAGGACTAGAATGACTATTGTGTTATTATTTTATGTATGTATATTCCTCAAAAATCTTTCTATGAATCTGCTATATTCAAAATAACGTTATAAGACTGCAGTAGCATTTTTGTCTTGTGAATAATGCATTATAGATGATGCGACTCAAGTTTAGTATTGATAACCTCAGCTTTGCCACACAGTTGTCTCCTTATCTCTCTTTTAAGTACACAGTGAAGAGGGTCCTGTAAAGTGGTCTGCAGAACTACTTGGTATTCTCTGAGAACCCACCAGAAGAACCAGCATGGCAGTCTGTAGCGCACACAAAAAGAAAACGACGCAGAAGGAAGAAGGGGAATAGTAGACGACTTAACTGCTTCAATCACAAGCGAGTATCCCTGGTATGTTCTCATTTACACTGCAGGGTGAAATCCAATTCTACCAAACCTATTTCAAAACCAGATGCAAGCGAGGGAGGTTGAAAAACAAAGATGCCATATTTGACAAAGGAGGGGAAAAAGCACACATGTGAAATGGCTCATTGTATGCGCTGACCCACTTTGGTTTAGACTATTTCCTGGTAATAAGGTGAAGCGCTGGAGTGAAGAACAGGGAGAGGTGTCTGGGCAGGTTTTACAGAGACATCCCTGCTGGTGATCTGTGGTGCGTCCCCTCACTCATTTACACGTACGCACATGTGCAAGATTGGCTCACGCATGCGGCAGGCTAGCACACACTGATATGCACCTGCTCCCTCTTTGTGCGACTCCACTTGGGCTAATTGATCATGCCGCGTCAGAGCAGTCTTCTTGATGCTTGGGTTTTTCAGTGTGCCCTTCTTCTTTGTCCTCTGTGTTGGACACATATTGTTGCTCTGTAGATGCATTTGTGTGGGAGGGGGTTGACCTTGTCCTTGGTAAGACCAGCATAGGTGGTCTGTGGTCTGGCACACTGAACTTAATGTAAGATGTAAAAATAATAGTGTAATTTGTAAGCAAATAATATGCACAGTTTAAGACAAGACTATGACTAAGAGAGCGAAGCTACTGTCACTGTGTAGGGATTCAAAGGTGCACTCGGCAACTTTTCTGGTGGAGGGTCTGCCACCTACTGGCCTCCATGGAAATGTAATTGTTTTATCTGGAATGTTCCACAGCTCAATGTTAAACTTCTCTCTCTTTATGAGGATAACAGGTAATGCCACCAGGCCAAGATCTGAGTATTTTTAGCAATAAAAGCACATTTTGAATAAATGCAAGACAGACAACTTTAATACATTACTGTGTAACATTCTAGGTACAGAAATAACATTTCCATTGACACAGCAATTTGGTGGACCCTCCCAAAAATATAATATAATAATATATGGTATAATCATTGACTGCATAAAGAAGTGAGTGTGACGTCACCCGTAGTGTTTGGCTCCAGTCAAATGAAGCTCATCAGGGCCAGCTGTTAGGGGCAAATTTGGAGCAGAGCTCCATATTTGAGAGTATCATAGCAACCAAAGAGCCAATCTGGAGCAAGGCTGTTGAAAGTAATGCCCCTTCCCGCAATGCTGGTTTATCAGAGAGCGGGTGCTTAGCAACACTGTCAATCAAACCTGTTGGTAATGCTGTTGGTAATGCTAGCGGGAGAAAGTTAATTGAAGTCAGTCGATGGAGCCGGAAACACACACCATGCTTGGAACTAGCAGGTTAGCTACGTGTGTAGCTAGGCTAACATAACAAAAAACAGACCCCAACACAGAACGAATCAGATGTTGTTTCAATAGTAAGACATGACGTTTAAAAATTAGAAGCACCATGAACAATTTTAAACACGAATATGAGTTTGGCTATCAGCTGCAGTTAGTAACACCCAATCAGAGCAACTTTCTGCCTTAAGCTCGGAGATCAATGACAGTCTGAAAAAGATGTGAAAAGCTGTAGGATGAGATGTAAGACTGTTTGATGGAGGGCACAGAAGCAGACAAGCCAGCAGTGGAGAGAGGGGCTGTTCAACTTGACTACCCTGAGTAAAGCAGAGGAATAGGGAGGAAAAAATGTAGCACATTGATTTGGTGAAATTACACTGCACCATTAGTGAAAACAGATAAGTGTAAGAGTGAACGTGTCTGAACTGTCAAATGGCAAAAATATTGATAAGGATACAGGTTTTTGGAACAGTAATATGGTAGATAAAATGCAACTCTTATAAAGAAAGAGTATGGACATAAAACTAAGGCAAAATGTTGATTATTGAACCATATGTCTGACCACAATTTCCAAAATTGCCTGTGGTAGTTTCTTGCAATAAGAGACCCACACCTTAATAAAACTGAACTAAATCAATGTTTTTAATATTGGCAGGGACACTGTGTTAGACTTCCTTGCATTTGTTTTTGTTTTTGTTTGGTGCAATGTGATGGAGGTGAAATGTGTGAGGCTAGAAACCATCAAAGTGTGACTGTGTAAAGGTGCCATCTGGGAAAGGCAAGAAAACGGCAAAACACTAGTGTCAAACTGAGGCAGGGTGAGGGATGCAGAGGAGTGGATAGGAAGGGCTGGTCCCTCATTTGTTCATGCTTGATGAAAAAAAAAGAATTGCCTCCTGAAATTTCCACTTAGACCTTTTTCCCCAGTGATGAGCCCCTGAGTGCCAGTGTGAGCGAGGGAGCAAGGGACCGAGTTATTCCCTCCAACTGAGACCCAAATGACTCCTGGCTCACTAATTAAACTTTAATCTGAAATAGTGCCCAAATTACCTGCCACACAACTCAGCTCTGCAATGAAGGATGGAAGGTCACGCTTCACTTTTCCTTTTCTTATACTATTAAAGATGCGCTGTGCAACTTTTCTGGAGGAGGGTCTGACACCTGCTTGTTGCTGTGGTGATGTTGTTGTTTGGTCTGGAACGTTCCACATACATATGGTACATTAAACCTGTTTATCAGTACTGTTTACAATGTTACATAGTGCACCTTTAAATTTTGTTCTTGTTTAGCATATGCATGTTTATAACTCCATAACAATGTATAGTGCTAACATGCCAGACAGGATCAAAGAAAAGTATAAGGCAAAAATGTAATCTAAGAGCCAAAACAGATAAATAAGAAAGTCCCTCCACACTAGATGGCAGATTGTTAGCTGTAGCAGGCAGGGAACCTTGCAAAAACCAAAGAAAAGTGACAAAGCAAACTGAACAAAACCACAGTGCTTTCAACTATTCAACTATACTGACACTATTCTATACACAGCTATTATGTGTGTGTATATGAGCAATTACCGGTATATTTTGATCCAAATGGGGCGCTGGGTGGAGCTACTGTGTTCTCCCTCACACCTGAATGTTATCTCGCTCGCACACACAAACACAAGTAGATGCCAAGTCCTCTGCTGTCTGGCCTCATTCCCATCTCTGGCTCTCACACAACCTCTGGTAGGACACACGCCGCCATTTTGTGCCATGCAGCAGAGGGCATCACAGCACAACGCAGCAGTCTGTGTGTGCGTCCCATTGTCAATCATGGAAAACCAATTATAATCACCTCCATTTTCTAACCTGCCTCATTGCATTCATAAAGAGTGTGCGTGTGGCTAATCAATGTGTATAGCACAATGTGAAGCCAAATTGCACTGGTCATGTGTCATCAGCTAAAGGTCATATGTTATCACCTGTGAGCATCGCACTGCATTTTTATTTTTAGATGTCTACACTACTTCCGGCCAGTCAATCCAATGTTAATAAAATAGACTATACAAGACAATGTACTTCAGCTAAATAGTGGCTTATGCGGTTTATGTAGAGCAGTCATCATGTAACTGGATGGTTGAGGGTTCTAATCATGCTCTAGCTTGTTCATGGTGCAATTGTGTCCTTGGGCAAGACACTATAGTAACTTCTCTAAAGTGGTGATCAGAGAGGCCATTGGCACAGACTGGCAACTAGAGCTTATTATCAGAGTGAAGAGTGAATGAATAATGGACTTCTGTAGCACTTTGAGAAGCTTGTCAAGCTTGTAAAGACCAACATAAATCTGACCCATTATTGTCATTACAGCAGTGAGGACAAATGTCAAGGAATTGGTCATATTTCGGAATGAAATGAATAATCTGAATTTGAAATGCTAAAAACATGTTGACTGTAAATAAGCCCATAGAGGCATGTGGTCAGGGCAATCAAAGCAAGCAGTGCTTGCCTAAAATCATTGTATATCAAAAATATAATTAAACAGCATTAAAATATATATCCAAATAATCCTGTTTTCCCTTCACTTCTGCCTGTTTGAAGCATGGTTGAAGTCACGGAGTCCTTTAGTACACCCTACTGGCTATAGACCAGATTGCATCAACTGCGGTTGTCAGTGTGTCAATAATTTGTGTTATTGGGCTTTGTTACAGAGGACATGCCATCCCAAATTCTCAACATGTACTACTGGAGAGGCCAGCAGGTTGTTATAGAGGTTTACACATGCATACTGAGGAGAGAGCAGGCTCAAACAGCACTGAATAAACACATGGAGGAATCGGACATGTGAAGAGATTCCTAGTAAATGTGTATATGAAGCAGGAGACAACAGCAGCACCAACTTTCAGCAAAAGTGTCTAAAATAATTTGCTTTTACCTTCAAGATACTAATGATTAGATGTTAGTTAGTAATACAGGCAGTCATTTAATCAAACAGTGAGTTAGTTTCAGGGCTTATGTGTGTGAATGGAGGGTCCAGGCGGAGCAGTGGAGTGACAGCGGCTGGAGAGGCGTCCGTCTGTTTATGAAGCAACAGGGGACGGGACTATCACGCATGTGTGGAGGAACATGTGTCTGCTCTGGACCTATTCCACTTCAGGGAAATTCTTTCAGGAAAAATGTGGCTTTGATTTGCATCTGAGAATGTCAGTGCGCAATTCTAGCGCCTGGTCTGTTTAAGTGCACCTGTCTGACCAACCAGTGTACTGTTGTTGTTAGTGTCTCTTCATGAATGCACATTTTGTGTAGTAAGTGCATTTCATCTGTAGAGCTCTCATATGTCACTCATATGGTTTCTAGAAGAACAATAATAATTACATAAGTAACATTAGAGCTGGAGGCTCAGCTGCATAAATATTGTGCACAAATAGCCCACTGACTAGCCTAGTTTGTACAAGGTATCAAATACAGTCCAATATATACAAATATTAATAAACTATATAGATCTAAGCTTCTTTAATTTGGCTCAGTATATATCCATTTCATATGTCAGTACAAATAAATATACTCATTTGTAATGTAGTTTGTATAAAAAGTAGCGTTATTAAATTGTTATCAACTAAATATTGATGTCCACCTCAAGTCTGCTTGGCTACCCATAAAAGTCACCGCATGCTACTGCCATATATGTACTATTCTTTGAAGCCCATTATTTAAGTATAAATCTTTCTGTGTTGCAGATGTTAGTCAATTGTTCTAGGAAAATCGTCATCTTGCAGCACACGCAAGCGATGATTGCTGAAGGACATAAACTGAATTAGCCATCACGGTGGCCCCATTCTGCAGATTAACTGCTGTTACTGCTGCTCCATATCCCTGAATGAAATTATTGAGTAAATACTGCAGTGCTAATGCTGGATGAGGGAGCAGGCATACGCTTTGTGGTGAATCTTAACAGCCCTCAAATAGGAGCGCACGTATTTTTAGCCTGGACCTCGCAACTGGGACTTTTTCTACAAACCTGAGCTAGCTTTAGCAACATTCTGTCATCTGTTCTATGATGTTTTGAGCTTCAACAAAACAGAAACTGCTTCCAGCAAACGCACATATAGTCACCACAGAAGGTAGTCTCCATAGTGTGCATTACCCGCTGCTGGTGATGGGGTCACGGTGGGGGGGCAGCACAATCGAGGAGATGCCCGTCATGGAAGGCTGGCACAAAGAGCACTGACCACCATGTGTGACTAGACAGCGGTGTGCAGGGAGGGGCACTGGCACTGCCACATGGTTGTAATGTTGTGTAGGTGATAGAGAGAGAGCAAGAGAGATAGAGGGAGGGGTGTAAAAGAGAAAGGGGGTGAGAGAGAGGTGGTGAGCTGGGGGGAGCTCAGCTAGAGAGGAGTGAGAGCATGACTTCATCCCTGCTGCAGCCACAGGGGCACAGGGAGTGAACAGGCAGAGGAAGAAGGCAGCCTTTGGAACAAGTGAAAAAGGAAAACTGCTTCAGACATGCAATGTGTAATTTGGGACAACTACACGATTAACTGAGGTCTGAAAATCTGAGTTATAATCCTGATGCTTTTATTTTGCTTTGCTAAGGTCAGAAAGCCAAAATTCATTCAGTGCCTGGGGTACTTTGTTTTGCTACCACACAAGACCACAGCAGACACATAAGCTGGTATCTGATCTAACACTACAGGCTTATCGCATAACACAGTAAGCGCAGCTCACACATTGCTCAAAAAACAAGTGACATGCTACAGTTACCACCGAATCCTGAGTAAATCATCTGCAACATGCTTACATGAATACATTTATATTCCAATATACTGAATTACACATTTCAATACGAAAAACATACATAAATATATAACTCAAGTGTCTGGAGTGTCTGCTTAGACTGCTGCTCCCCGCAACCCAGCCCCGGATAAATGAAAGAAAATGGATGGATAGAATATGGAATGTAAAGAAAAACATTTATTTTGTCATATTGCAGATCCACTGAAACATACTGATCAGAATTACAACTAATATTTCTTTCCATTAAGAGTGAACTTCACTGAAGCACTGTGCATCGATAGCAACCAAACCACATTCAATTTGTCTTACACCACCCAAATACACCACCCATTGCCATAATGGCCACAGAAACGAATACTATATACCGTGAATAAGAAAGGACTCCTATATTTAACATTATGCTGAGCTTCTTTGTGCAAGAAAACAAACCTGCGAGGAAAAAAAAAAAAAATCAAGAGACGCTCAAAGTTTCTCACAAATGGCAGATGGTGGAGGAGAGAGACTGATGGAAAAATCTCTTCCAAGATGTTGATCCTTTTTGGTGAAGAGAAAACAAATGCATATGGAGGAGGGACAACAAGCCATATCGTCTTAGCAACAAAAGCAGCGGGGTTTAGGGCATTAGCACACTTCATGTACCAACAGCTGGCCCACAGCAGAGGTTATGCAGAATATCTGAAATGTCATCGTGCTGCCTAAACCACCGACAAGAAATGCCAGAAGTACTTAGAAGAACTTATCCATCTAGATCTTCAGATTTAAGAAACATCAATGAGCGATTTGAGATTACAAATTGCCCTTTCTACAAAATTTGGGGTGTTTTGGTCCACACTTGTCCATGCTCACCTTCTCCCACCTCTGTCTTATCTCTCTCTCTCTACCTGTCTCATTTGCATAGGATGTCTTATTTGCATACATATGAGGTAAAGAGAAAAGGATTTGTGAGCTGAAGAGATTGCAGACGGCTCTGATGAAAAGAAATGAAAAATAATAACCTCAAAGCACATTTTTTTCTCTATTTAGGCAATTATTACACTTTGGAAAGCTTCTACAAATAGAGCAGTATTGGTAAAAAAAAAGAAAGAAAAGAAAACAGAAAAGGTGTGCGAACAGGGGTCAATCTCAAATATTGGATCTATGACAAAGTGAGCAAAAGTATGCTAACTGAAACATAAAATGTAAGTTACAGAAGTATAAATTGTGCGTTGACCCTCTCCTATGAAGTTACCAGAATAAAAGCCTTTTTGACCCAGAGTTCTACGATGGAGCTGCAACACTTAGCGGCCTGCACATCATCTAGAGCTGTAGTCGACTAAAGAAATTCTATGTAAACTAAAGACATGTCCTGCCGATTGATTAGTTTATTAGAAAGAAGTGTGACAAAAGCTCTACGTATCATAGAGATCGTATAACGTATCTCTGTGTATCTGACCCAAACTTCACTTACTAGATTACAACTGCATAGTACATGTAAATATAATTATTTATGCAGGAAAAAGTACTAGGAAAAAATGTTTATATGTATATATATATACACACAATTCAATAAGCGCTCCTTTGAGCTATTGCTTCATCTAAATCCTTATGATCGACTAAGACTCCATCGACTAAAGGACTAAAGGATTACAGCCCTAACATCATCAGTTTTACTTGTTATCGTGGCGCTAAGGCTGTTGCCGTGGTGGCAGAGGATGGCTGCCTGAGCCTAGTACGACTGATTGGCTGTGAAGCTCAGCAGCGCCCCATTCATGCACCCCGCGGGGCCAACTCTCTCCCTTCAGGAAGGACGGCACCAAAGCCGACCCCTCCCCCTTTAGCCGTTTGCACTGGCACGCGCCGCACTGACATGAAATATGTACAAAGACAATGAGGAATTCATCCACACAACCTCGTGCCTTCAATACCTCAGTACTCTAATGCTAAGAAATACTACATCAGAAGACTGAATGAAGCCTGCAAAGGACAGACTGGAGCCATATGCAGTGTTAAAATTTTGAAAACATGAAAACTCCATGACAAAACCAGGTAAAATGAAAAATGGGATGAAATATGGTTAAAATTATCATGCCGACATGATGACCAAACCAGACCATTATACACCTCACACTGTCTTTTTCGGCCAGCACTCTGACCTCTTGACAACCCTCACACAGGCACACACACACACACACACACACACACCAACACACGCACACACAAACAGGCATATTTATCCTGTGAAGGGCCTAATTGCATGCCTCTAATAACCTGGTGCAGATAGAAAGCAGCGAGCCGCTCTATCTCGTCTCTGCGGACAGGGGCTAGACGTGATGCAACTGCACAACACGAGCAGGGGATATGAAAAGACAGCAGGAGATTGTGGGTGTGGGTGTGTGGGCGGGTATTCATAACATTGTGGGGACTGAAATCTATATACTCAGTTCATGGGGACGTTTTAACCATACAACAGGTCCCCATGAGGTAAATCCATCAATTTTAAATCAGCAACATGGTTTAAAGTTAAGATATTGGGGATATTAGAGTAAAGGGTATGGTTAATGTTAGGGTCAGTCTCGAGAAAATGAATGTAATGTCCTCACAAGGCATAAAAACCTAACGTGTGCATGTGCGTCCTCTGGTCTTTGTTTGATCTTTCCATCCAGAATTGAATCGCTGCAGCACACCCGGAATAATAACTTACCTCCTAGTGCACCCACATGCAGCCAATCAGAGCCTGTTTAACACTATACCATTCATACCATTCATTGGCCAAGCAGGTGCATTTCAATGTTATGATGAGTAGATGAGTTAGCAAAGCTTTCAGTGTTAATATGTGTCAGTATCGATAACAATAATTCCAGCTACCTATCCTCTGCCTTTTTCTGTACTTGAGTAGGTGCAATAATATCCAGGGGTGGACCTAAGCACCACCATCGGGACTGCTGCAGAGAACCACGGTGATTGGAGTGGGGGTCTGAATAGGAAGTAAAGGAGAATTTGATGAGAGGTGGCAGGGGGTAAGATGCGGAGATGAAAGCAGCATTCAGGGTGAGGGGGAGGTGGCGGGGGTAAAAGGGCACAAGAGACGGTGAAATAAAGCGAGGGGAGATGATGCGCAGACTGGGGAGGAGGAAATGAGCAAGGTGCCGAATGCTGATTGGATGAAAACAAGAGAGGAGAGCGGAGTAGAGGGGAGAGGGGGGAGCTTGTCACCTCCAGTCAGCGGCTATTAGAGGCAGCAGGGGCTAGGAGACACCATCCCTCATCCCGGTCTGGCAGCACGGGTACAATTAGACATTTGGTGCACACTCTTGGCTGTCTCCTCTCTGCCACGCGCACGCCGATGCACGAATGGATTGTGTGTTGTGTCAGTTTAGGTGCAGTATTTGTCAGACGGTTTTTCTGTGTTGTTTGATTTGTATTCAGCAGCGGGCCCCAACGTTTCTGTGTGTGTGAAATTGTGCCGCTGAGGGCCTAGAGCCCGGGCCTGAGAGCCACTGATAGAGACCATGCCAAGAGGAGCGGCGTGCCACTGTCTTTGCGCCTGCCCTCCCCCCAGACACACGCACACACACACATGCACACACTACATCAACCAACCCTGTTCTTCTCCAGCAGCCGACCCATGTTTGCTGTCATCCAACCACAAATAACAGAATCTACAACTTACCATTCACAGCAGAAATACTTTGAAAATGCATAATGCCAAAGGTACCAGACATCTCCAACTGCAACCAAGACTTGGAATATCCTGACCTTCTATGACGTTTTATGGAAGACAGCTGTCTGAATATATCCACCTGAGTCACACTAGAGGTCGCTGTTTCCTATTCTTTAAACGCACGTGGGATAAAATTGGACACAACACAAGGGAATATTCATTAAACACATGACCCAAAGTTAAAGAATACCCACGGTGCACAATAAATATTTTAACTAGTTACATTTACAAAAGTGTTCGGACTGCTGCTTTACCAACTTTACCTGTGGCTCATTTAACATTTTGTTTTAATAACCAACACAAATATCCTCCAGTAACAAAGCATCTATCTCAATACACAGTCAGTGAAATACATACATTTCTCTTGGCATTAGACTGGCACAAAAGGTTGACTACTCTGACTGAGATCTAGTTCTTTTTTTGTTCCATGTTCCACTTTTGGCTTTTCATTTAGGCATAATAGAGGGCCATTAATTGAGTGATGGACCCTATTCTATTCTGGCAAAGACTTGTGCATGGCGAGTGAGTGCAAGCTGCTCAAGTGTAGAGGCCGATCAAAATTAGAGCCTGCCGGATAGATGGGCTTTGGGCTGCTGACCGCTGCCTTTTCTGCCCCAGTTAGCCAGGAGAGAGCTCATTAAGCTTAGCTGGAGGTGCGGGCGGCCTGCCTTGTTAGAACGACGACTAGTGTGGCTATTGTCTCTGAAGCAAGTTTGATCATTTTAGTTTTTGTGTATGGGCACATCTCTACACGTGAAGATGAGGCACACTGCAAGAGAAAGAGGGTAAGTTGGAGAGAAATGCTGCTTATTAAACCACCATTGACTGCGTGTGATTCATGGTGACCAGAAGGAGGGAGAGTGAGACAGTAATAGCTTGGTATGAAGCAGAGAAAAAAAATTGATCGAGCAGTGAACTAGGGCGACCCAGGTTCAGGCAGCTTGCAGGATAGCTGTCTGCTGTCCTGTGGGAAAGGGCAAGCTTGTTATTTTAAGGAGGGTGACTCTGGTACTCACCTTGCGTAGGAAAAAATAAAAATCAGAACGCGTGCATACAGAACAATACACCTACACCAGTGGTCTCTGCGCAAACGATGCTGACAGCACATCGCAGAGCAGCTAATGAACTGCCTTGGAGATCTGTCTCTGGTAATGGGAGTCTTGTATAAGCTAGCCTCATCATATGGAGCCACGGTCTCATAGCAACCACCACGCAAAATAGGGTTACTGGGGGTATGTTTTTCTTACATAAAAGACAGCAATGCTAATGAAACTTGCACACAACTCTTATAATAGATACTAGCATGTGTTCATGCATGTCCTGGTTTGGTCCCGGTATAAATCCAGTTCAGAGACGGTGTAGACTTGGTTGGTCCAGTTGTAGTCCTTTTTATGTCAAGTCCAGGTTTAGTCCCAACTGGCAGAAAAAAGATATATTCCTGGGAATGAAAATCCAAAGACAAGGCAAACTGAGGTGATGTTGGAAAGATCAAGTATCAATAATATAATTATTTAAAAATGTTTATCAAAATCATATTACACTAGAAGACAGTTTATCATTTATCAAAGTGAATCCCCACTGATATTATGTATTCTTGTAGAACTGCAATGAAATCTATAATGTACTTAGATTTTCTTTATCAAGCCCATTTACATATAGCTAATATCTTGCTTAATCTCACAATGCTCTAGCAACTATTTCAAGTTAAAGATCATTCTTGAACTATACGACTAACATTGTAATGTGTAGCAAATCTTCTCCAGTTGTTTAACAATAATATATGTATTACTTTTGTGTCATTTAAATATTTCTAAACACTGTATTTCTACACACCTGTGCACTACATGCCTATAATAGTATTGCGTCTTTCAGTACAGGTCAGTGGTATGGGCATGTGTGTTACAGCTTGGCCCGCCTTGTATCTTCCTGACATTTGACACAGCCCAGTGCCTGCAGTGCTGTTCTATGGGATCAAGGCTGCGCTCTGTGAGCTCAGCATCACGCCTCGTCTTGCACTCGTCACATTGCATCTCATCACACAAACCTCGTTTCGTCACACAATGTTTCTCCCACATCTTCTTATCTCCCACTGCTAAATTTGCCCTTTTTATTCTGCATTTTCCACCTCTGCTCTAACCAGGTGCTGTTTGCTTCTTCTGTCTATAAAAAGATCTCTCATGACATTTCCTCATGGCTCCCTTTATTGCGTTTTCATCCCTCTGTTCCCTTGCTCATATCCTCTCTGTTTTCTGGCCGCATTCTCTCCTTTATGTCACAAAACGTTCGCCAACCTCTTTTTGTTGAGTTTTTCCTCAATCTTTTTTCATTTCCTCTGCCCTTGTCTGTCAGCCATTTTAATCTCACATCCTACCCTATTCTTGCTTTGATCCTATTGTTTTGCCCATTTGCTTGATGCTTAACAGGTAATCACATGTTTACGGACAGCAAAGGAAAGTCTTAGCTGAAACGAAACATGCATGCACACACAAACATCGGCTTGCTTCACTGGCCAACAGATAAACAAGCTTCGCAACCTCCCGGCTAGTAACCATAGCAACCGTCTCTCCCTGTATCTCTGGGTGACGGAGCGCGTGGTTGGCTGGCTGTCCTGGAGGCAAGACAATAGCGGGTTTCAAGGCCAATGTCACAGTTCTTCCTACCTGCTCCTTCACCAAACATACCAAAAGCTATGAAAGAAAAATGCTTCCTGTTTTGATAAATGATGTCACAAGATGAACAACAGCAATGCTGAGCCAAAAGATACAAAATACAGAAATAAAAAAACAGTGAACACTCCCCTTCAAATCTCCCTCTCTGTCATCTCGCCCTTTTTTGTAGGATGCAAGAGGCGAGGGGATTTCATGCAGGCTAGCTAAGCCCCTAAGCCCCTGTTTTATGCCGTTCACAGCCTTTTTCTGTGTTTCGAAATAAAACATGTTTGCGTACTTTTCCTTTAGTCTTAGTAGCTATAAATGTGCCTACTTAGAGGGATGTAATCTTTAAGCTTGGGTGTCAGTAGGCTGGTTACCCTTGTGCCTGGTGTTTGGCCCAAAATGTGTGTGTATGTATATTACTGCATTTGGTCTTCTTGAAATATTCAATGCATTTATAATATTTTTCTTTGGTTATTGCTTAACCAATTCAGCATTGCATTTAATCTGAAATCTGATCAGTCCAAACCCTCCTAGAGACAGGTGTTGGGAATTAGCCCAGCCTATAAACACTGTGATACCAGCGTCAGATTACCACATGTTAATCTATGTGGCATTTGTCCCAATCAAATAAACAATAAATAAATACATGTTATGTAATATAATTGAGTCTAAGGCCATTTCAGCATTTCATAGCACCTAAACTGAACGGTTAAAGCGTAATATTCTTGACAGCTTTTTATTGTGCATTTTGTGTTTTAAGCCAAACTGCTCTCTTTTTGATGCAGGGGACGCCTCCCCTGGTTGCAGATAGGTCTGATACCTGCTGAGTCATCTGACCCAGGAATAAATGCACGGTCATGGCCACTGAATCCTGTGTGCTGAAAACAAAATGGCAATGTCAGATGGGCTGCTGTTCTATGTAAACACACTATGTCTTAAAGAAGAGCTACTACGTGTGCGTCTGCTATATAGTTATCTATGACACCTGTGGATCATTATGTTGTAATTTGCAATATCCACCTAAAACGACATAATAACAACAAGTCCGCTGACTTCTGTGAAAGAAAGCTGCGGTGCCCTGTGGGAGCAGACGTCGCCATAAACATCATCACAACAAAGAGCTGTGTAGCTTTCGGCCCCTCCTATGGATAGCAGCAGCTCACGCTAGCAAGTAGCAAAATGACTACATGACGTTGACGAATCCTATGCATATCATTGATACTGGGGAACAAAGTTAGTACAGAGCAGTGGGCGTATGCCGGGGGTCGTGAAACAGGGGTTGATGGCAAACATGCACAAATCACTCCAAAAACATCTTCGAGATGGTAAATGAGAAGGGGAAACAACTATAACATGGTTAAAAGCTCTAAAAACATGGTGGGACTTTAATGTCAGGGAACAGAAGTGTCTCTCAAGATAGCATTCTCACTTGTTTTGGTTTGAGCTTGGTTTAGTCCTGTTGTAGTCCTAGTTTAGCCCTGGTCATATCCATGTTTAGCTCTGGGTTTAGTCCCAGTTTTGAAGTGTGTGCAAGTGTGAACGCAGCCAAAAAGCAGATTGGAGTGTGCCTTTTGGTGCAGCCCTCCATCAGCGTCTCTCTGTTCCTGTTGCGTTTTTCTCTTCAGACTGCTAAAGCCTCTACATCATTTTGTTCTGAACCTGCGCGTTTGTGTGAGCGCCAAAGCGGGATGAGCTGTCAGGCACTCGGCTAACCATCTGATGCTCGCTGTAGTGAACTGACATTTGAAGGCTACGGGAGCATTAGTCCTGAATTGTAAAGGGAAGAAAGAAGGAAAGAGAGAGCGAGACGTGGGGAGAGAGAGAGATTGAGTATGCGGTGAGTGCACTGTGCAGTCTGCAGCCTTTATCAATGCATCAGTCTATCCAGTCCACAGAGCACGGTCTCCTATCCGCCTATGATCTGCACCACTTCAGCCTGCCTCGTCCCCTCCATCTCACCCTGGAGAAGAGGGGGCAAAAGGACGGACATGCAAGCTGCAATAAATACCATCAAGGAGCAAGGGGAGGGGCCTGCGCACAACAAGGATATAAGCCAAGGACGTGCTCATATAAATATTCTGGCTCATGAAACTGGTGTATTCATTTAAAATATATAAGACAGGAAAGCATAATATTGCAGAATCAAAATACTGCCAACAACAGTGAATGATTAGAAATGCATTTTAAAACTGACATCCAGACATATAGATCAGGTCCAAAACATCGGTTTATCAGTTATATCAGCTGTCCTGGATTAAATCTGCAGTCTTCAGATGAGTCAAAGGGGACAAGAAAATAAAAATGGCCAAGTAGAAAGATGCCATGATTGACCCAATACATGGATAAACACAAGCTCGGACCACCACAAGAGAAAATAGACAAGCCTTTTAAGATCTCAAAGCTTTGGTGCATTTTTTCAGCAGACAGACAACACCAAAGGCCCTCCCACAGCGTCGGCTAATGCTTTGTCAGTTGAAAAAGTTTTTGTTCTCATTTCAGACTTTTGTGAAGCCTCAAAGATAATGTGTTTTGGATATTTCTATGAGGACAAGCTCAAGTAAAGAGTATGGGATAAAGTTAATTTGTCTTACGGTTTAAAGAGAGATTGTGGATTGGTTGTTCCTGTTTCTATTCATAATTGAGTTTTCAATTAACATTACATACGTACAGATGCACCATTTCATTTGGGATAATTGGGAATGGAAAAGAATGAAAAGCCTATTGTGTACCCATTTCCACATTTTTTTTTCCAGGATAACCAAAACACAAAGATTATTTCAGCATGTCCTCCACCTCCTCAACCACTTTTATCTATCTTAACTATATGTTTGTCTCTTCTTGTAGATCGCCACCCTTTGACATATTCAAACATAGTGTAATATCCTGAGCACAATGGTCTAAAACTGCATTTTTACCTTGCTAATCTATTCCCCAAAGGGCTGTTGGATGCATATAAACTCTGACATTGACGTCATAAAATTGAAATAAATGAGATGTCCTTTCTCACAGCTAGTAAACATGTCTGAACAGTTCTCTGGTGGCTAATGCATGGCCAGTGAAAGGGATTCATAATTAACTTCATAACAAAGAGGGATGAGGGGTGCCCAGGGGTCTGATAGCACGTATGTGTCTGTGGTCTGTAAAAAAAGAGCTACTGCCCCTTGGTGTGTGGTGGATGTGATACACACACCTGAGGAGGCCTTCAGACTTCTCATCATGTCTGAAGTAAAAGCGACCCCATCACAGCAGTTACCAAAAAGGTCTGCTCTGCAATCACATAGGAGCGTCTGACTACAGCAGCATGGACATACAGGCTTTCAGTTCACTTCAACTACAATCACTACAGGAAAGATTTGTAGGGTTTATGTAACATTTGTGTCACGATTGCCTCGGAGCCAGGTCACAATTCATGCAGTTACTATTTATATATTGCCTTTAAGAGGTGTCTTAAGTCACGCTGTGATTGGTTAAACTGAAGTAATCATATTGAGACTGACCAAGAGGAGAAAGTGATGGGGAAAAGTGTTTAAGCATACAGCTGCTTTTAACAGAGAAGCACTGAAATACAATATAACTATATACCAAAAATGTGCATTGTCACAGGAATGAGGTCATTAGATTTTTTATCACAATAATGGCCAGCCTTGATTTTAGAATTGGGAGGAAACAGTTTCTTCTTGATCCATGCACAAATTGTTAATTAGATCCCAAAGACTTTTACGCCTCCACATTATCAAATCAAAGTCTATTGATGTTGGTTGATGAAGAATGATCACTTATAAATGATTAACTTTATTAATAAGTTATTGATTTGAAAAACAGTGTATTAATTGCACCTGTCTTCTGATATCTGAGCAGAATTGTTACCATTTATGTCAGCGATCTGTTTCACTGAAGCAATTTCCGGCATAAAACATATAGACACCCTGACCAAAAATCACAACACACTATAGTGACCTAAAAATGTCCTCAAAGCAACAACTAACCGGTAGAGACAGAAGCACAGGGGAGATGGAGAGGGAGGGAGAGAGCGAGAGAGACAGAATGAGAGAGAAAAAGAGAGAGAGAAGTAGACGGAGAAGGACAGAGAGATTCAGAGAGAGAAAGAGGGAGGGGGGACATTATCGACACACAGCACTGTTTGGTAAGACTAGTGCGTAGCCTGTCGCAGCAGGATGTGTGTGACAGAGACAGAGGACGCTTGCAGAATATATCACATTTGCATACGTTATGTTTTATGTGCGTTTTGCATGGAGGCACCAGGCTCTTCTGCTGTCGGCACGATTAGAAGCCTGCATAAACATGAAAGAAAAAACAAAGAGATTAAACTGTATTGGTGAGGTTTTTGTTTTTTTTTTAGCCCGTAGAGGCCATATTTCAGCACTGGAAACAACATGGCGTGTATACATTTTTTATTTTGAACAAATAAATGGAAAAAAAAAATCTTACTGAACATTGAACACCATTTCAGATAAAACCAGCTTTGCATTTCCACTGGGGTCAAAAGTCACATGCACACTACACACACTTCACCTTGCCTCTCCTATGGGATCTTAAAGGCAGTCACGCTCTCTTTCTCGCTCTCTGTCTCTCTAGCTCTTTCTCTCTCTGTGAGTTCAAACTGTGTATCTGGGATGGAGGCGTTACCATGACGACAAATATTCGGGCTCCTCCTCATTTACATATTCAAGTGTGACACCATAGTTGAATTACAGCTGGAAATTGAACAGTCCAATCAATAAGAGTGGCTGGGAGGAAGAAGGGAGGAGAGAAAAGAGCCAAAAAAGAGGAGGTGTGGGGCATGATGCAACAGCACATCTTGTATGTATATATATATGTATATGTGTATGTGCTGTCTTAGTTGGAACCTTAATTTTATAGTCCCTCAGGTTAAAAGGGACCTCAAATGGATTGGCTGTTGTCAGGTGGCGTCAGGGTTATAAAAAACGCAGGATGACATTGAGTATATAGTACAACTAACATTTGTAAAATATATAAAATTACTATAACTTGAATAATGCTTTGAATTCCACGGTATAAATGTGTATATAAGCGTAACCCTATAATGTAAAGCCCTTTAGTTTTGCACTTTTGAATTTAGCATCCTTTTAATCCAGCAAATATGGTTGGTTTACAGTAAATCACATTTTTAAATAAAGCACATAGTAAAAGTAAGAGTAGTAAAAAAATAATTATCTAATCTGAAACAACAACACCTGTCTTCTAGTGGTCAATGCTGATAATTTATAATGAACAATTAGCATAGGACTAGGAATATAAAATGTGTATAAAATGTGTATGAATATACAGTAAAGATGGGAGAAGAACTTGTGCCATATGATCTCACGAGATAAAACTGACACATGATGGGAAATGAACATTATTTTGTGATTTTTTTCCCATGCGTTTACATTTGACTTGAACAAAAAAAGTGTTAAACTCTGGTGAGATACGTTTTCAGAAGCCATAGTTCTAAAAGCCATTCAACCATGACAGCAAAAATATAAAATCAATACAAAATTATGACACCAAAATTGTCAACTGAACTGCACTATACTGCATTAACTGCATTGTAAATCTCATCCTGTCTCCTTCTAAAGAACTCAAATGCATGTATTGTCTTATCTTGTGTAAAAAAAAGTCTCATCCCATTCCTAATATATAAAAAGACAATATAAACAACTACAGTCAATACACCTAAATGCTTAACATTCTTATATAACATATATGGGTCAGTTCTAAAAGTGATCTCCTGTATTTAGCGCTTGTGCATCACGTGTGCTCCTTTGACCGACCGCGCTCACAGGAGACGCAGTACCCGTGGCCCAGTTTCTCAAAGGCACTCCGCTCTTCTCCTCTGCTGCATGTCACGAAGGCTACGCACTGTCTTACCCCATCGGAGCGCAGCTGGCAAAGTCATACATCAATCTGGGTTTTACACTGATGAGCGGGTTAGGTAAGAGGGGGACAAAGTGAATGGCACCGCTACGTTATGCAGAGCAGTAACTTTTCATAAAGGCAGGCGCAAAAGAGGTTTTAGCATCGCACAAGATGTTTACATAGACAGAATGGGGAGGCTGCTGACTTCACTGTTTGAATGTGGCTATGGGCGAATGCAAAGACACTATGGAGATGAACCGTTTGCTAATCTCAGTGATAAAGAGGGGAGAGCGAATTTGGCGCATTGGCGTAATGGAAAAGACTGATCGAGGACGGGACCATTATCAGCATTATTGGTGACAGCCCCTAGTGGTCACAGGGACGGCCAAGGAGAGGAGGCGTGAGAGGAGAAAGAGGGGGAGAGAGGAGAAAGAGAGACAAAGAGGAAAAAGAGGGAAAGTGAGAGTGAAAATGGGAGTGAGAAGGAAACAGACAGACAGAGAGAAGAGAGGGAAGGAGGAGAGAGAAAAGAGAGAGAGAAGAAGAGGATGCGGACAGAGAGGAGAGAAAAAGAGAGAGGAGGGAGAGAAAGAGAGGAAAACAGAGAAGGAGGGGAAGAGGGTAGAGGCGAGAGAAAGAGAGAGAGGACGGAGAGAAAGAGAGGAGAAGAGAAAGGGAGAGGGGAGAGGAAGGAGAGGGAGGAGAGAGAGAAGAAAAGAGAGACAGAAAGAGGGAGGAGAGAGGGAGTGTGGGGAGAGGAAAAAGAGGAGATATGCGAGACGAGGCTGGAGGAATCACTGAGGGGGAAAATGGGCGATGGGGGGGTGCAGTAATGGCCCAAGACACAGCTGGCTGCAGACACACAAGGACGGAGAGAGTGAGAAGCAGACAGTGGGGGTATACCAAGGGTAAAAATAGATGAGAGACAAGAGAGCCATGTCATCAGCACAACGCACACAATATTCTTTTTTACATTCACTCTACAAGAAATGTTCAAGCTTTACCTTACTTCACTTCAAATGATCTGTTTCTTAGTAGTATCTTTATTTTTATTATTGCCAGATGTTCCTTATGAAACTGAAATTATGCAGATTGTGGACTGAAAAAAATGACTAGGCTGCAGTAAGGGTGGGTGATATGGTAAAAATAAAGTAAATAATTAGTTTTCCTCATATTAATCAGTCTTTTTGATTCATTTTTTATTTTTATTACTTTTTTTATATTCAAAATAAAACTGGGCTTCAGTATTGCTTTCATGAACATTAACAAAACGTACTTTTTAACAATACCATTTCCAATATACTGTCTTGAATGTGCTCCAATCCACATGCTTTTACTGACAGAGAATTGGCTGTAGAGCCCTCAATTAAATGTACAGTATGTAACTTTCCGGAGGTGGTACGTCACCTGCGTAATTTCATGGGAATTAAAAGTTAAAACCATCAGAACATTCTCCATCTACATTTTATGCCATACTCTGAATGATCATACCAAAGGAACAATGTTTCCATGGAAACAAGCAGGGGGCCATCCTCCAGGCCAAAAGAGTCAGATTTGTGGAGAAGCAAGCCTGGATACATGCTTTTCAGTTTGTCAGCGCAATAAAGACAATGAACTGAAAAAGCTCTATTTTTGAATAAAAAGTTACAAACTGTAGCTTGAAATACCCCCAACCATATAATTAGACAAAAATCAATTAATAGCCAAGCCCTATTTTTCTGCCCAGTTCTTTGTTTTTCTTTTTAACAGCATATAGTTCATAGACCTTTTTGTTGATAAGACAGTATAATATGAGGAATGGAGGAAGACTTTCAGCAAATTACTGCAGTTGGGACTTGAACTCACAACACTGTGATTATATCTCGGCCTGGTACTAGGCAGTGAACATTATTGCATCAAAGAATGCATAGTCCTATCAAAAGACATCTCTTCAACACTTTTCCATTCCTAAATCAAGTCTAACACCGAGCATTCAGCACCTAGGCCCGCTAACCTTCACAAATTCACAATGACGTTCAAGACACTTCAGGTATATGGGCGTGTCTGCAAAAGAAAAATGCCATCATGCGTCACCTCCAAAGTTAGAACACAGGGGAAAATAAGGTGCAATTGAGTGAAGCAGTGAAAAAGACTGGTGTGAGAACCAACAGATACGTGCTATAGATGGAGAGGAGAGGAGCTGTGGCACTGGATGTTGACAGCGTAAAATGACGGAGAAGCATTTATTAATGAAAATAAAACTGGGAAGAGAATGATATGAATGAAAGCGTAGAGACAGATATGCTGAACGGTGAAGAGCTGGGGGTCAAGATAAGCGCTGGGTGGAAGGTCATTGTAGCTGAAACTGTAGCTAATAAACAAAGTCAGTTATTTAACATTTCATTTTAAGAATCTTATTCTTAGAAATATTCAAGTGTTTATTCAAAGTAAACTTATTAGCATGCATTTTAGGGTGGCTGCAACCTGGTCATGACCCATCTTAATCTACGCTAACATTCTAAATTCTGATCCAAACAAAAGCTACAGGCTACCAACATTTTTACTTGATAGTTAACCTTAACCTTAAAGGGGCTGTCAGCATTTTTAAAGTAAAATGTGTTTTGCCCCAGTAGAGATATCTTACAAAAACAGCTCTTAGGGTCAAAATGAGACCACTGTGCGCTGTCTACATGTGACTATAAAGGGTTTACCCTCTGTGAACTAGAAGGCGTGCTGTTAGTATGTGAATTATTGTTTGTATTACCACAGCAACTCTGGCCAATGAAAGCTGTAATATGTGCTTAGAAGCTCATCACAGGGAACAACTGGTATGCTTAGAAGAGTGGGATAACGTTTGACTGTTAAAAATGGGGAAAACAGACAAAAAAGGTACAACGTCTTTAACTTTACTCGTACACTATTAAACGCCACTCGACTCGGGCAAGTACATTCAAATGCTTCGAGACAAATATCCAGTGTAAGTGTGTGTGACTCACCCAGATCTCATTACAGATCTGGCCATACACATCCTGCACCCCTCTCCTATCCATCCTTCACCTCAACCCCTCGCTTGTCTCATCCATCTGTCTCTCTCGCTTCGGCTGCCTCCTTCCTAATCTTTTTAGTATGCATTGCTCTGTTGCCGTGGCTTCAGGTAAGTAGTTGCTTAAGCACGATTTGAGTGTGCACGTGAGTTTTGGTCAGAAAGCATTTTATGATTAGATAAATGGTCATTTTGGTTTGTGTGTGCAGGGAGTATGTACAGCATGATTATAGGCAGGCGTGTAAAATCTCAACCTTCTCTCAACCTTGTCTTCATCTATCAAAATAATTGCAATGATTTAGAGCATCAGTCTTCACCTCGTCTAGGACAGATATATTTTTGTGTGTCTATAGGTTATAATCTCTGATACCATGGTAACAGTTTGGTCAGTCAATAGGCATCAGATTGAGAGGCCATTAGCACCTGCCTCATGCTTTCTCTGCCCGACAGCATTCTCAATTAGCCTGATCAGGGCCGCCTGCCTGCTCCTCTCTTGGGTGGTTGAAACGTGGCTATCTTCTGGATCATATACCAACATCAAGTTCATTTCTGACCTCCATGATTAGATTTATGTTTGCTGATTCCTGAAGATGGTTTGCTTGACTTGTGCAGGGCCAATTTTATTTTATTTTTTTTTACAAGGCCAGCCAAATATCAAACATAACCAAGGTGTTTGGCCTTTCATGGATATAAAAATCTCTGCAATGCTGCAACCTCTTCCTCTTTGAGCCAGAGAGAAGAGTGGAGGAAAGCAAACACAGATAAGACAAATCAACAGAAAGAACATGGGATAGAAAAACAGAGAGATACTGAGCTCCAAAACAAAAATAGCGATGGAGGACGAGAAAGAGTATGAAAACAAACATGCTGGAAGGCTATTACGTATCACACTGAATCCTACTTTGACTCTGTTTACCATCCACATACCACTACGCACTGTTAAAGCCACGCCTCCTTCTATCACCATGGCAACACTCCACCAGCTTAGGCCATGTGGCAGCAACATGCCCACTGCGCTCTGGTTTTTGGCAAAGTTGTCTGAGTCCAGTTTTACGTCATACCATTCATTTAATTCACTGATGGCGAGGCTGGATCCGTGCTTGATTACGATGGAAGAACATTTTACAAGAAGGACAGTGACGCTATCCAGCAACAGAATCAGGGTAAGGTATAGAGCAAAGACATTAGGGACCGAAAGTGACAAGTGCTTATCAAAGGACAGTTATAAAATATTTGTAATAATATTAATAGCAGGATAATGGTATCTTTTGAACATATTTTGAGTATGTCTTCCACCTAGCAAGATTAGGTATGGCCTTCATGTGCTAGTGTTTCCATTTTACTCTAATCCCACGTCACATCACCAAGACTCCAGCTGTGTCGCTGTCATGGCAACACCAAAATATTAACATCAAGTTAGAAAAGTGTCAGGATAGAAAACAAGTGTCATCCTTTGAGAATGCGATGTCTTTCATTGTCAGTGCTGTATCCATGTGTGATGTCTGCCTATTATATCAGCAACATCCTTTTCGACAAGGTTCTCGCTGTCTTTCTTTTCTTACACCATTACGCAACTCCAACAGCTGCTCAAATGGAAGCTTGGTTGGTTGAAAACCTTTAAATGTGCTCATGAAAATTGGTTATTAAGTTGCTACTGACACAACGTGGTTAATTGTAGCAATTGGATTGTTAATATTAATCATTTGGAAGGTTTAGTTTCAGATAACATTCCTGAAACAAAACAATATGCAGATTGAACATATAATCTATGCTGTAAAGAAGTCATGTCACCATACCAATTTTCAGTTACCCTAATGTTAAATCAATGAAGCTTTTAAGATGCTAAATGCTTAATTTACATTCATTCAAGTAAACTTACTCAATGTATTTATCACTATTGATCTGACAGTTGGGTTGTTCCACCACTATTTACTTCACATTTTATATTGTTTTAGTTAATATGACATTTTGAACACTGGTGCAAAAACATGGCAGATTTTTGCCATGTTTTTGCACCTGAAGCTCTATAAGGTATGAAGTGATATTTTTGCACTCAAGTCTGTCATGTCAAGACTAACTATAATACTATATATAGCACATAAACTTGTATGTATGAGGCTACAAAGAGGCTTTGATGTAGTCACTCAACCTTCTCAAATGGGTGGAAATGATTGAAAACTCAGAGGACAAAATATCCACTTGCTGCCTAGTGTCTATAGTACCACTTTCATTAGAGAGTTTTAGGATACATTTTCCCAGTGCTCAAAAACAAAATGATTTGAGTGAAGGCGATTTATTGAGACGTGTTGGACGTTTTGCAGCTGCTGAGTGAAAACCCTGATCATGCATTTCTCCAGCACCTGCTCCACTGTGTCATCTCTGTGTGGGCTGATAACTCCTACCTGTGTGTTGATTCACTTCTGAAGCAGATGTGTGACTTCTAGGTACCGATAATACAACACCAACAAGTCTATTGCTAGCAAGCTGCAAAAAACATGCCACCAAAAACATTAGCCCTCAGGTGAAATAAAAAACTGGCTGTGTATCAAATGTTCTAAGAATGACACAGTTTTTTAAGAAGAGTATGTATTTAAAATAGCCTCACTATTTGGAAAGTTAAGTTAAGATACAGTTAATCCGTATATGCCTTATGTTAATGCCTTATATTCATCATATTCTTTCCTCTAAAGCAAAAGACGAAGTTTTTGAATATATTTTGCTATCTTTTGCTATGGATCAGACCTGGACGACCGAGGGTTCACACAGACTTCTCTGTATTGTATTTAAATGCATTACTGCAACTCTATGGGTGATAAACTGGCAGAGACCATTTAAAATTAGCTCACTAGCACAATGTGGTAAATAAAATGAAAAGGCTTAAAGACTATTGCATTTCCTACACCTAATTTTGCAATGCTTGTGGTTAAAAAATATAAACAACTGGGGGATATATTTAGTAAGATCGACTTGATATGATATGACTTTTCAACCATGTTATAACGATATTCCCTTGCTATATGCTTACTCGAAGTTAGGACTCTCATGATAATTACTATATTGACTTACCATTCTATACATGATGGACGGAACAATACTTTTTAGAGATCAGTATTTAATGTGGGTACTATTCTTTGCACTACTGAGAGATGTTTTATTATTATCTATTGCAATACAATAAGATTTGAGGATTGACTCGATAACTTGTATGACTTTGTATATACAAACTAACTACTAAATTAATTTTTAAAGTGCTATTTATTTTGTTGCAGCTCATACATTTGAACATTTTTGAATCTCGTTTTTTGGGGATAATCCTGCTTTAGGGTAATTGTGCCAGTGGTATAAATGTGTTTCATTTACTGTCTATATTTATTTCAACAATATATCGCACTTCCAAATTTCATTTTCGTGTCAAATTATCGTGACTTACTCAGAGTTGCTCTGTATTTACTTACGATTATTCAAAATAGATCAGACTACAAGTCATGCATGTAGGCTTCAGAAATGTCATGTAGCCATTTTCCATCAAAATGAAGGGCATAAATGAAATTATCTGTTGCTACAGTGAAATTTCAAGAAAAGGCAGGGCTTCTCAGTTCTGTCGTTTTGTATAGGAAGTCACTGGACCTGTTTCTATTATAAAGTTGTTTTAAATTAACAATTTGGTTTACAATGAACCATATGTAAAATACTGGTCTACTTGCATTATAGCTTAATATTAAATTGCCAAAAAAGCAAAAAAAAATTAAAAAATTGGGCAGTTTGTAATATCATATAAAACTTTAACGGATAATTGGTATAGACTGGATAGTGATATAATGTTAATGATCATAAAAGAAACATCTGTAAAAAGAGGTACAAAGTGATCAGAAAACAACTGAAGGACAAATACAAAATGTGAGAGAGAGACATGAAGGACAGAGGATGGAGTGCATAGAGCTGAACCAACGCCAGATCCTTTTAATGAGCAAAGTGCTGCACCCGACACCTCACACCTAATTATGCACACACACACACGCACACACACGCACTCGGAGGAACCCTATTTTTGCCTCCCCACTCTGCAGCATCCCACCATCCAGCACTAAGCACTCCCTCCAGATCAAACAAGCAGAGCGCACCAACCAGAATACAGATGAGCATCACTCTCTCTCCACCCCTTTCTCTCTCATCACAACCTCTGTCTACTCTTCCCTGCAGTAACCCCTCGGTTCTATCGTGTCTTCTGCTGTTACATAGAGGGGCTGAAAAAACATATAGCACTGACACTACACCGGCTTGGCTAGATGCCCCTAAAACAAAAATATATTACCTGTGATAGCTCTGCCTCAAACGCACGCACACATTCGATGAGATACAGCGTGTAATAAGATCTAGGTTAGTAATCTTGCCTTAGCATTCACTGGAACAGCGTGTACCCGCCAAGACTGCATTCACTGTTCAATGGAAGAGGGGAGGACAGAGGCAGTATTATGAAAATACGGATATGGAGAGAGGATATTGCATTTTTACATGTTTATGAACATGTGGACTGATGTGAGACCAAGCTTATTCTAACTATGTTTCTTCATGTGTGGGACTGGTATGAAAGATGGACACTGAAAAGATGTTGAAAAAGGAAAGTGCCTGTCTCTACAGAGTGTCATTTTTCATCTACACATGTGTTTGCAGTGTTATACAATAGCATGGCCTTCGTTCTATATAAACACTTTTATATAACAGAAATATTACATCACCTATTACTGCTAACACAAGACTGTGTCTGTGTGCAACAAGATCAATATACAAACCATTATCGCTCAAGATCTCAGAATATTTCACGGAGGAACATGGTCTAGTCACCCATCTGCCCACTGGGCCACGAAAATACATAAATAAATAAATACATAATGTTTATTTGCAGAAATGCATCTCAGGTGAAGCATCAGCTCGCTAATTGGTCTAACTCCCTTGTTCAAAATAATCAAGATGACACCGAAGGCTACTATCATAGACTGTATAAAGAAGTGGACTAAGTGAGTGTGACATCACCCATAACGTTCGGCTCCAGTCAAATGAAGCTCTGCGAGGCTAGCAGTCACGGGGCGAGTTTGGAGCCAGGCTCCATATTTGGAATTCCAACTATGAGTTACAGACACAATAGTGAAATAAAAATACCAAGATCATGTAGAGCAGGGTGATACGAACATTTTAAGACCAAAATAATGAGCCTAACAGCAGCATTTACAGAGAAAAGGACGACAGTTTTCTAATGAAAAGTGAATTGGAGCCAAAGTCGATGGAGCTGGAAGTGCAGCTCATGATCACTTCCTGTTTGGAACGTGGGTTAGCTGGTTAGCTCTGTCCAATTATATATACAGTCTATAGCTAGTAGACATTTGTTTAAGTTTTGCTCCCAAATCAATTTAAAATGATCAGGTAAACTTTAAATACTAAGGATTAGTGGAATAAGTAGTAAACTAGCATCTTTCTTCTTATTTTTATTGCCTTTCAGATAAAATGTACGCTGCCCCACCTATAGAAGAAATCTATTTGATATCCACAGCGTCCAGACTCACTCATACAAAGAGGTGTCTGGCTGTACCAGGCTAGCAAATTATAGCCTAAATTAGATCAATAGGTATGGTGACCACAGATGTGAAAAGTACACACAGATGTACACACAGATGCACTATTTGCCCCATTTTGATGTGACATGGGTACAACAGATGCCATCTATACCAATTATACAGGCTTTGGACTGATACAGTCATGTGACAATTTGTAATTATCTAATGAATAGTTGGGTTGAAACATAAAGTTACATATGTGCAAATACATAAAATACAGTTACAGGACCAATATTTACTGTAGTACTTGCAGATTCCTGTAGTGTACATGCAGTTTGTTGATATAATATCAACCTCCCACTCTGAGTCATAGGTTAGACGCCTGTCTTCATTAGGGGCTATGGGTTTGTCATGTGCAGTGCTGCTGTGGTCCGCTGGCTCCCTACAGCCCTGCTTGTGCCTATGACACTTCTCCTTAATGAGGGCCAAACATCTTCAGCCCTTCTCTTTCTCCTCTTCTGTCTGAGTAATCACCTCACACACTAAAAACATCCTTTGGGGCAGTTAAATGCGCACTTAGAACAAACACAACCAATAAAGACACTATCAATAGGAGACCATATGTTACTCTATAAAAAACCTCAAAAAATGTAGTAGCGTTTACTGACCTCTCTTACGGCTTTCAGGATGAGTGGAAATGGAGGGGAAGCAGAGGGGAGTTTCACCTTTGATTTCACAGCTCTGGGTTGCCCTTTGCTGACCATAACACACCTACACACACAGACACACACACCCATCTCCGCCAACCATAATACTCAGCCTTCTTTCATTGTGTTGCATCATACAGAAAAACAAACTGTCCTGAATGAAGGAACTGGAAACCTAACACATATGACTAGTGAGCTTATGTGCATTTTTGTAACAGCTATTGTATATTCCAAACTCATTTCCCATGCTATACCTTGCCATGCTGTGCCAGACCAATCAACTGCCACTGGACTTATCTGTTCCTTGCGACGTAAATGTTTCCTTATTCAAAGATACACAATTCGACTGTCAGCTAAAATAACTATCCATGCAACCCCATTTATTCTGGTCAGATATTTTTATATTGTAAATTTTGTGTGGTGTTGACTGGAGTGCAGCTGTTTACATGTTGATGTTCGTCATGTTGCTACATCGCTACACACGATCAGCGCCTGGTCCTCCATTCATACCCTCTTCCTCGTCTTATCACACCCCCTCTCCCTCAATAGTGCACCCTTTATTAGTCTGTGCCTTCATTGGTGCTATCTTTACACATAGACACACCATGTTCTGTATCTCACCCCTGTTTTTTCTCCCTGACACTTCGCTTACACCCTTATCTATTCAGTTGTACCCCTCCTACTCTGTTGCACTGGCTCCCCTCACAGTCTGTCTCCTCCTTCGAGTCTCTCTCTCCCTCTCTCTCACTCCCTCTTTCTCTCCCTCTCTGGGTGATTGAGGATGTTGGTAGCATCCGTTTCAGTCAGCAGTGACACTGCAGTCTCGTTGATCTTTAAATGGCACTGCTCGAATACATATGTACATACTAAACACATTAAACTAAATTACACTTGGAAGCATTGTACAGTCACTCTAACACTACTCACAGACTGGCGATGCTCAATTCAAAAGAAACACTAAAGTAATGTCAAATTTTCTCAACACACAAACCAAGACAGGCTGATTCATACACGTTATATAATTTTGAAGAATTTTGAATTTGAATGACATTCCTACTTGCCTTCATGCAACCACAAAGTAAACAGCATGCTACGACACTGTTTCCCTTTATAGCACTACGCAGTAAAACACATGATTTCAAATTCTCAGCACAGCACCTAAAGCACAAATCAAATAAGCTAAATACAGAGATTTTGTTAACAAACCATCTTTCATTTATTTACCATGTCTTTCCCATGCAGTTGTCACATGTTTATTATTGTAGATAGATATGCAGTAGTTGTGGCAGGTGTTGCGTATTTGGACTTTTAAGCATGTGGGAATGTAATAAATGTTGAAAATCCCATGCCGTCCTGTTTTGAGCACGCAAGCATACAATCTGGACACACGCCCCCTTTCCTACCCTACCACTCTTACTCCACATGTCTTACTTACTAGCGAGTAAGAAAGTGAAATTACCTGCGTTTGACGCGATCCTCAGTGCTGTAGTCCCTCTGACCCCCCCTGTGGATTGGCTGGAGAGTGCGTCCCGGGCTCTGGAGCTGACTTAGCGGAGAAGCTCAACCCTTGTACCCTGCGATGCTGAAAATGGCACCAGTATTCCCTGTCAGCAGCAGCCTGGCGCTCTCTCTCTCTCCTCTTCCCTCCCTCGGCCAATGCTGCTGCCTCTGCTGCTCTAGCTCTCTCCTCCGCTCCTCAGCCTGTCTTCTGCCATGTTGAGTGCACGCCGGGTGAGGGGTGGGCTGCGTATGGGGGAAAGGGGGGAAAGGAGGGAAAGGAGGGAAAGGAAGGGGGGTGAGGGGGTGCAAGGAGGGACTCAGGGGAATAAGAAAGCAATTAGATGACAGCCCCTCTTCCTTCCAGTCCGGGAATGTATAACGGAATTAGCTGGGAGAGAGGGCACCGAGTGGGCACTGAGGGGGGAAAGGGGAGCGGAGAAATGCCGGGGTGCTTCGTCCTACCGCCTCTGCTGCACTGTCAGGTAATATTAGTGTAAGGATCTGTCAAAAACAGTAAAAAACCCTAAAAACACAAAATTGAAAAGAGCGTAGTTATACTACATTTAAATGAATTATGTAACAAGACACACATTTTAACATAAATACCAACAGCAACACCAAAAAGCTTATACTTATAGATATTAGTGCATTATTGTGAGTTTAACGAGCTGGGATTAATAGAATATCTCTAAACCAGACCTTGACCTACCATTCTTGCTGCTGCATGAATAGTCTGCATTCTGAGCAATACGACTAAACATTATAATATACTCAAAGATTCTGTGTTTTTATACATTATAATTTCACTCCCGGCTCAGAAGTGTCCTTGTGCAGTCTAGCGGCCTGTCTGCCGGGGTGGCTGTGAGAGAGGCAGCAGATGGGGGTGGTGCTGGACTCGAGTGATTGCCATTGCCACGGCTCTGTGTGTATGTATGAGGTTATTTATCACATTGTGGGGACTTAAATCTCTATATACAATCAATTCATGGGGACCTGCCTCACTTATGGAAACAAGAATCAGGTCCCCATGACGTAAACCCTTTCATTATTAGATTGGCATGATTTAAAGTTAAGTTATGGATTAAAGAGTTATGATTAGGGTTTAGGTTAAGGTGTAGGCAAGCAGTGGCTATGATTAAGGTCAGGATCAGTCTCCGAGAATTGAATGTACGTCAATGTAATGTCCTCAAGTCACATGGAAACCTGACTGTGTGTGTGGAGGAGAGAGTGATTGGTAAAGCACTGATGGGAGGAGTGCATGTGTTGTGGGACCACCTGCTCTTACCTCTTTCCCTCTCTCACTGTCTCTCTCTCTGTCCCTCCCTCTCTCTTCTTCTCTCTCTTCATCCCTCCTTCTCTTTCTCTGTCTCTGGAGAGAGACGGGGAGAGAGAGGGCAAACAGCAGCTTCAAAGCTCCTCTCGTCTCAGGTTTGCTCCCCCTCCCTCCTCTCTGAGTGGGTGGTGGGGAAGGGCATGTGTGTCTGGGAATTGTGTGTGCGTGTGTGTGAGTGTGTGTGTGCACACCACGGCAAAAACTGAACCAGCTATTTCTGATGTGCAGCCTCTCATGCATGTTTTGGGGGTTTTGTGTGTACAGTCAATGGGAACATAGCCTAATATTATAGCTAATGACACTGCAGTCTAATAATACATGTTAAAGATTTCTGCAGTTGCCTCAAATCTACATACTAAAACATGTTATGTTCCAGATAGTTAACAAATAATACTAATTTCATCAGAGCCATAACAAAAATGGCTTATAACTCCAAGAATGAAAGCATAAAATGAGTAAAGGATAAGTCTAGCTTGTGTCTGTAGGGATGAGCTGTCTGAGGCTGCCGCGGTGTGTGTCGTACAAGGAGATATGTCCGCAAGTGTGTCAGTGATGTGCTATGAATGAAAATAAGGAGTAAGAGGAGGGAGGGGAGGAGGGAGGAGGAGGAAAGAGGGGGAGGGCTCTACTTCTCCTCCCACTGTCTCCCTTTGAGCCACATCCGCGGATCTTGCATCCTAACATCAATAATCACCATCTTTCCACCTTCCTTTTACTTGTCACAATAGGGCACATTGGTCATTCTGGATCTGGCTGCGTGCATCTGAGGGTGATTCATTGAGTGTACAAGCGGTGCCGAAATCCTCTCCTCCCCATCGCGCATAAACATGCCTCGCGCAATTACATTGCCGACCCGCGATGGCTCCTGGCACGGCACCACACACAAAAAGGACAAACGAAAGAAAAGAGCAGAGCACGACATCTTCACACTTTGAAAACGAATCCACTGGCAATCACGGCAGACGCGCGCACACGCTGGTTCAAGGGCGATTGATTTGGGGTTTAATTTCTCTCCGTGAGGTTTTGCACACTAAAGGATGTGCCTCAGTCTGACCTTGACGACAAACGGGGGGAGTTTTGTCTCTGCCGCCAGCCTCCAGGGCATTCACAGCAGCACGTAAAAAGGTTAAAAAATCAAACAGAGCTAGCATCTTCACCTGGGCTTTCAGTAATACATGCTTATGATCTGTTTTCTAATTATAGCTAAAGTAAAAATAGTACAAGATTCAGCTCAGGTGGAAAAATAGTCATTAAATAATTTATGAGTTTTCCCCTGCACATTTAAGACTTGATGTTGCTCTCTGCTTTGAAAGAAATTAAAGAATTTATATAATTATAATTTGGATGAACAATGGAAAAAATGCATAAAACACAATATCAATACACACATGATGATTTGTATGCGTCAGGGAGCCAGGGGACAGCCAGATCCAAAAAGGACTTATGTGCTCTATTGTGAAATTATATTTATATTTATCTGTAATGTGATTTTATCTCTCTTATTCATTAAAACACTAATTACTTTTTGTAAAAACTGAGCTTTACAACCAAATCTGCCTTGCCATGAGTCTAAATTAACATGGTTAGCAGCAGAAAGCCCCAGTGTCTTGTTTATGGGACTTGAAATATCATGAATTGGTTCATAATTTTCAATACTAAACTAAAATCTTAAATTTACCAACATGATACGGTATGATCCGCTTGAAAACATACAATCGGTATAACTTCTACCACTGCTATAGCGATTAGCAAGCCCTGATTTGGAGCGCTTCGCCTGTTGTGGATGGGTTAATCGTTGCAGGGAGCGATACTTGCAGGGATGGTTTGTTTGATCAATGAGGATCTGAGTGAAGCGTGAGTTTGCCTGCAGCTCTCACATCAAGCGAGGTGGACATGGGTTACAAACAGCTTTCAAGTATCGTTCAGAATTATTTCTCATCTCAGCTACATCTAAGTATTAAACTCATGGGTACAAATTCAATCTTGCATGTATAGATAGCCCAAAGGTTAGCAAATCAAAATCTTGTTTATGTATGCAGCAGCGTGTTATATGAGGCTAATTATACTGGTTTAGAACGCTTGGTACAATGTTATATTCAATAGTATAAATAAAGTATAAATCTGATACTTGGACGGGGTGGAGGTGTTGGGGTCAGGGTCGACTTCACACACACACACCACACACACCTTAGATCAATAGGAGGCAGACCAGGAGGGGGACCGCTCACTGTTGCCATAGAAACGGGAGGACAGTGGTGTTGGATACTGTTACCGGGCAGGAGAGGGGTGGTCTGCTGTAGAAGATAAACAACATCAACATAGGGCGATATTTATGACATCATAATGTGACATAACTGAATTGAACACACATAAAGTTAATATTTAAACTTATCCACCTCGTGACGTCCTAAGTTCCACTCGTCAGTTTGTATTGGAGTGATTTTTATTTAGTTATGAAAGCATCAAACGTTTTCCGGCTTGTATTCTGCTAAGATATAGAGCACCGCCTAGTGTTACTCACCATGAAGTGCAACAACAAAAAGAGGCCTCTGACGCCAACTACGGTGCGTAATGATGCGTTATAGGCGACGTACACTCAACACATGTAAAGAGGCTTACACTTTAGTCTGTAACATCATTACATCTAGTCAATCAAGTGTCATTGAAGAAGACAGCAGCACGTTCTGTTGGCATGTAATCCTGAGAAAAGGTCTTTATAAAAATCTTTTTGTATAGTCCTGATCATGAGAAATATGCCACGACTTACCCGTCTCGGATAACTGGTTTATTCAGTATAGTAAATAAATACCCACATTACTACGTCCACGACCGAACCATAACTTATCCTCGTGGTTTAAAAAGAGCCAAAAATGGGAGAAAAACTAAATGGGCGTGTCTTTATTTACAACCAATAAAACGGGCGCAGCTCCTTGGATCAACTGATTGAATTTAACCCCTTTAAGGAATTAAAAAAAATACAATAATAAACATAAATTAAAAAGATTGAATAAAAATAAAAAAGAATTGTAAGGTGATGCATTGTATTTTTCTGGAAAACGTCTTTGATATAATCCCAAACGCTTGACGTGGCGTGCGCACCATCTAGTGGAGCTGTATTATAATTTCACCGTAATTGTGGCTGAAAACACTTTAATAAAAAAAAAAAATCTCTCTGCTTAAATGTGAGAAAATATATAGCAGAACCACAGCAACGTATGAAGCTGTCATGTGTAAAGTCAGGTCCCACAGAACAACATACAAACACTGTGGAGAAATAAAAGTGTTTTCAGCACCATGGACAGCAACCTAGTTTACAGAAAAATGATTGTAACACAATACCAGACAATACAAGGCTAGAAAAAAGCGAACGTTGCATGAATTACATAAGTTAAAGCTACAGAAAGACACAAATGTTGTTTTTATTGCACACTTTATTTATGTAGTAAACATATCTTCACAGTAACAATGCAGTATAGCAAAACAGAAGAAAACTTGGTGCAGTTTGGTCTTCAAATTATTTATAGATATTTACACAGAAAATAAAAACTGTTCGATTTTATGATAAAGTCTTAGCTTTCTCTTGATGTAGATTAGAATCCTGTGAGGCTAACCCAGGAAACATTCAAGTCGCATTTATCTTTCATTGCACTAGAACTGTGTCAGCTAATACACAGGAGGGCATAAGGGGGAGAAAGGTAAAAAAATAAAAATAAAATGTAAATAAAATTAAATAACAGAAAACTATAAAGTAAGAATTGCACTGACACCATTTCAGCAATACATTTAAATCAGCAGTTGTTTTATGTCCAGTATCTTAATATAAAAATAGTACCTGAAGTAAATTTTAAATAAAAAATGGAAACATGATTTTACGGAATCAATTTTAGTGGCTTATTAATAAATAGCTTAACATAAAGTATTTGTATTTTACATTGTATGAAGTGTAAAATACTACAAAAGCACAAGCTAAGTGTAATTTTTGAAATGAATCATGTGATTTCATTGTTATAGCTTAAAGAGACATTAGATTTGGGAGTTAGAAAGTAAAACATTTTGACACCAAAAATATGCCATGTAAAACCAAGAAGAGTAAACATACAAAATAAGTTCATAAGGCTAAGTGAAGGTCCTGCTGAATACAGTCAGCTGCACTTCTTACATGTGTTTGATATAATATTATGATAATGACGCCTTTAGATCAACTCATTGCTACAGCTTATCATCCATTAGCACGACCATGCACTCTCCAGTTCATTTTTGGATATGCCTTTTATATTCAACATTGAGATGCTTTATTTAAAACATGACAGAACACAGCAGTGGCTCCATTATGTGATAAACAACATTTGATAAAACAAAATACATCTGTAGCTAACAAATACAAAACTTCGGTCAGAGCAGTCTTCGGCTAACGTTTCTAAAAACACTTAGAAGCAAGGTCCACCCAGGCAGGTCTTGGAATTCACTGAATTCAGCTTGATTTAAGAAGAAGAGGGATTTTTTGGCACATTCCCAAAAATTAAAGTACCACAAATCTGGTCCATTATCCCTGTGTGGTAGGTGGCTCACTACCTGTACCCTGGACTCCTGTGGGTGGCTGTGACCTCAGCTAAGTCCTCCTCCACCACATTGATATACCCTTCTTTGTCTATGCAGCCTGCTAGGACCTGCAGGATCAGCCGAAGGCGACGGTCCAAGGCCTGTAGGTGCGGCTGGATCAGGATAGGGGACAAGCGGTCCTGTAACAGAGACTCCTCCATTAGGGCACTCAGGCGGTACTCCTCTTTGGCCAGCAGCTGAAGTCGGAGATATGTCGACTTTCGAACTCTGCAAAGGCATTAGACAGGAGAGCTTTAGGTGGCTATGTTTGGTGCAGCTTTACACTATATATGGTAGGGTTCAAAATAAAATCACTTTGATGTATTTAGAAAAAATGTATATGTAAAACTTTTGTAAAGATTTTTGAGCAGTGGTGACTTGTCAGTAGAGTGCAAGTGCACAGGACTCTCAAACTTGACCTACATAAAAATGAGTAAAGTCACTATTTTGTTTTAGGCTATATGTTTCATATATTGTGTAGAAATGAACATGTATCTGATATCTAGATATATTTTTATTATGTTAAACGTGGTTAGTGCACATTGAATGGAGTTCTGTGGGAGAGCCTGAAGTTTTGAGAAAATTTCACATCAAATACGATGCTTGTGCCCATTACTTTATATCACAGCCATGATTTCCATTGTTGGGGTGTAGGCAGGGCGCACTCAAATCTAGTGATTGGGCTTCATAAATGTCTATCAGACACCTGACCTGTCACGATTCAGCCTGCTGCTAGCTATTTCCTCCCTACCCAACTTTCCACGGGTGGTATTTGGGGAGAATTCTGTGGCTTCTCTTCAGCGGAACACTTTGCACAAAGGAGCACACTAGGCACTCTTATTTCGATTCACTATTATTAGCGACTACTGGCTAGTTATTTCTTTTGCCTAAACCCCTGGACCTGCCATTTATTCTGCTAAGATAGAGAACCTCCTCTTGCTGTAGTAATATCAGCCTTGTGAGTTCAAAATATATGGAGATATAATACACATGCAGACTTCAGCCTCTACTCTGAAAACTTTACATACACTCTTCAGCCCTTTATTTCATAACAGGGGATGAATTTAAACCCATCTCTGTACACTCTATGAACATGTAGGTTTGCCATTGCTATCGGTCAGAAGAGAACAGCGCTGTATAAAATGTATTTATAAGGGACTATGAAGTCCCTTATAAATACTTTTAACACAAGATCCCATGATGGTTTGATGGTAAGTCTAAACAATGCCCACACCAGAACTGAAATGGCAAAAAGCCTTTTGGTTATTTTTCTTCCCAAAAATGAAAAAACTGGATACACTGGTGCCACAAATGCAATTTAATAATCTGACAAACATTTACATTCACACCTGCACCTGTTCTTAATGATTTAAATGATCTTACTTAGTCATTTGTTTGGTTTGCTTTTTGTTTGTATTTTTCTGTATTTTAAACAGAAAAGGAGAGTCTGAGTGTTCTCATTAGGCTCTCCCTGTATAAATAAAGATAAATGAACATAAATGAAAAGTTTGTTGTGCTTGGCCTTGTCGTGAGCGATGGATCAGGTTGTGCTGCTGTGTAAACACTGCGTTTGGCTGTACGTTGTGCATGGTGACTGTGATCACCAAACATGGCACAAGCATAAGGCAGGCGCTTCATTGACTCGTTATTTGTATTTATTCAACATATAGATCAGCCAATAGTGACCAAAATGACAGTCTGGTCTCTGGGATTTTGCAGGTATTACGGCCTATGACATACATACATTCATATATTACATAATTATATAGGCCTATACGTACAATATAATACACAGGAATTAAAAATATACCACCAGCCACCAATGTATTTAAGCACTAAAATGAATAGTACTATTGACAACCTACCTGCAGCATTGACTGAGAGGCACCAGAATAGACACCTCATCATGGGAATGTTTTCCAAACCTTAAAAAAAACCACACAGCAACATTAATTTAGGCTATTCTTCTGTACACAGCATAGTTTAACTCATAAAACAAATATTGGGGCCAACTTACCCTCTCCCATTGTCAAGATGAATGATGAAGGTGTCATTTCCAAACTTCTCAAAGGTTTCATAGTGGTGGCGGTCCATGTTACCTGTAAGACTTGCACTTTTACATCCACATTCAAATTATCCACAAAATATTTCAAACATTATCCCAACACCTATGTATTTCAACATTGACACAATGACACCTTTCTTACCCATCAGAAAGTCAAAGATGGTCATGTCCATAACATCAAGGAGTCGTGTACCGCGATCGTACGGAGGGGTCTGCTTGACCTCATCACAATAGTCAGGGTCCACCTCCCATCTGCACATTGGCAGATATTAGGTAGGGTTAGTACACAATTACTTCTTCTAAAATACACTCATAAATACGTACTCCGCCTTCTTGCGTTTGTGATATGAGCGTCTCCATGGGTTTCTCCACGTCTTGCGTTTGGCTAAGTTCAGGTCTGGGAGGAATGCAGCCAGTGAGCCCTCAATCTGGTCTGGTTTACCGCACAGGGCGTGTTCAGTGGAGCAGTAGTAAGAGCATTCGCCATAGAAGCACACATTGTTAGCTAGAAAAATAAGAAAATCATAAATTGTTATTTATTTTTGGTATTTTTACACACAGTCTTTTAATGCAATGGACAAAGATCCATACAGTCGCCATATTTGTTTGAAAAATAATTAATTGATAATATATGTCCAAATTCTTAAGCTACATTTTAAGCATTACATGACAAGAAAGAGGTCAAATATTTTCTTCCAAATGCATGATGAAAATAGTATAATCATTTAAATATATGGATAATACTTTGTTCAAAAGTAAATGTGATTGTTGTAATTATGAGTGAAATCCTTGGATCAGTTGTGTGCCCTTACTGCCATCTTGTGGCAACAGATAAATACTGCACATTTGCAAGGCAGCAGATAGGTAGTTTGCATAGCCCACTTTCTCCATGACCTAGATCACTTTAACAAGCTGGCTTCAGCAGAATCCAGGAGAAGTGTCGATTTAACATTGAGTCCAACCCCGATGTCAGTGAGTTTATAGTCCCCCCCTCTCTCTTTTTCTCTGTTTATCTCCCCCATCTCTCTTTTTCTCTGTCGTATGTCTATCTCTCTCCCTCTCCCCCCTCACTCTCTCTCTTTCTCTGTTACTCTATCTCTCTCCCTCTTCCTCTCTCTGTATCTCTTTTTCTCTATCCCCCCCTCAGTCTCACTTTTTCTCTGTCTATCTCTCTCCCTCTTCCTCCTCTCTCTCTCGCTCTCTCTGTTCCTTTGTCTACCCCCCCTTCTCTCTCTGTCTCTCTTTTTCTCTATCTCCCCCTCTCTCTTTTTCTCTGTCTATCTCTCTCCCTCTCCCTCTTCTTCTTCTCTCTCTCTGTTTATCTCTCTGTCTCTCTCACCTGGAGAGATAAAGAACGTCCTCCACAGCTTCTTGTCACGTGTCACATCTCTGATCTCTTTGGTCATGTTGACGAGGCGTCCTGCCACTGGGGGCACTCTGCGGAAATCTAGAATTCTGAAACAGACAAATGTGAAGACAGTGTGTGAGTGTGTCGTCCGTGCCTTTATAACTCACCACAAACACAATAACGTCACCAAAACAACAAGCTTAGTAGAAGCTAAAAGTTAAATCTGTCAACTGGACAAAAAGTTGTAAGAGTGCAGATATTGTTGTTATGTTTGGCACTCAACTTTTCATCCAGTTGACAGATTAAACCTTTAGCTTTTACTATGGAACAGACCAGATGCTAGAAAAAGTGCTATATAAATGTAATGAATTATTATTATTCATATCTGTTCACTGTACTTGCTCCTATACAAAACTACACACCCTGTATACACTTTTCCCCAAATGCCACGACCTTACCCACGTTCCCGTTCACTCTGTTTTGTCTGCCTCTTTTCTCATGCTCTTATGTCAGAACACTACACCTATTCACCCCCTGTTTAGCGTGTCTCCCTATGTGTTTGCTGACCCCGTGCGGACCGAAGATAAGCCTCCCGGGAGCCATGTGCACGTACATCAGACTGTGGCCGGACCGGAGAGAGACTGAGAGAAACGTTAGCCTTCAGAGAGCTGCATTCAGGAGCGACAAAGTGCACCGTCATGCAGGGCCCACGGCGACAAAGGACCACCTGTGTGAGTGTGCTGCAGAGGATACACTGAGCCGTGGATTGTGAGGAACTGACGCAAACACAGCACCAAAGAGCAGGGGAAAACTTTGAAGCAATTAGCTGTGACAAAGTACTGTGATATGGCAAAAGAAACG